>NW_007730077.1:114223-161016 GCF_000696425.1 Galeopterus variegatus
CGTACCGGACCGGGGACCGGCAACGGGATTGCAAACCTCGGTGTTGCTCCTGCGCCTCGCTCAGCCAGTGAGCGGGAACCGGTCTGTATGTGGGATCCGAACCCTCGGGCGGGAGCGCCGCCGCGCTTCCCAAGCGGCGCACTTATCCAGTGCGCCACCGGGCCGGCCCCAGAATCTCATTTTTTTTAATGGCTGAATACTATTCCATTTTGTATATGTACCACATTTTCTTTATCCAATCATTTGTCGATGGACATTTAGGTTGGTTCCAAATCTTGGCCTCCTTAGGATCACCAGACATATACATATCAAGGAATTATAAGCTGTATCAGTCAGTAATGTTGCAGGATATGAAATCAATATACAAAACTCAGTATTGTTTCAATACACCAACAACAAACTAGCAGAAAAAGAAATAAAGAAACCAATCCCATTTATAATATTTATGAAAAAAAAATACATAGGAATAAATCTAAACAAAATGATGAAAGTTTTCTGTAGAAAAATATAATCACTGATGAAAGAAATCAGAGGACACAAAAAAATGTAAAGACATTCCATGCTTATGGATTGATAGAATTAATGTTGTGAAAATATCCATACTACCCAAAGAAATCTACAGATTCAATTCAATCCCTATCAAAATACAATGATGTTCTTCACAGATGTAGAAAAAGATGTAGAAAATCCTTTCATATGGAATAACAAAAGACTTCAAATAGCCAAAGCAAACCTGAGCCAAAAGAGTAAAGCAGGAGTCAGTACACTACTGGAATTCAAAATATACTACAAAGCTATAGTAACCAAAATAGCATGATATTGGCATAAAAATAGACACTGGGACCAATGGAACAGAATAGAGAACCCAGAAATAAATCTGCATACATACAGCCAAACCAATCTTTGACAAAGGCTCCAAAAATGTAGAGTGGGGAAAGGACAGCCTCTTCAATAAATGGTGTTTGGATCCATGTGTAGAAGAATAAAACTAGAATCCTAAATATTTAAAATTGTTAACATAACACAAGCATTTCTTGAACAATATGCATAGAGAATCCCTACTTTATGAAACTATAAATAAAACCTAGAACTTCACTGCTTTAGTTGAAAATGACAATTTGGTGAAATAAGAGTGACTTATAAGGCATAAAGAGAATCAAGATTTTATGAGTTATATTACTCCTATGGGGACAGAAGAAAAAGACAGCTATTTTTTCTGCTGATATCATAGTTTTTAATTTAAAAAAAAGTAAAAAAAATATATATAAGCATTTTCTTTTTTGTTTTTCTTGAAAATGATCTTTTACACAGATGACAAGAGTTCCATCCCATTCCTTGTATATGTACCATTGATATAGCCAGGGAAAATTCCAACAGTTGCCCCAGTAACTTCTTGTGTGTTTTATTACAAAAACCCATTTAAAGGTTTCTTACTTTGAAGTTCTTTTAAGAATCTGCATTGTTTTAAGATAATAAAATAACAGAATCAGTGGTCTTTTGTACAAAATTTAGAGTACTATCTTCAAAATATTTTTAAGCTGTATCTTGAGTTGACTACTTAACATTGTACTTCCTTCTACAATTCCTTCTCTAGATCATTTTTATTTGAGCAAATTTTGAGTTAATTTTATTATATAAATTCATTTCTTTATTACTTTTGTACTATAAAAAGTAATTCTTTGGTTTTAGGAGAAATTAGTGGATCTGAGCAGGGCTGCTGCAGGATATAGGGCTTGCCTCCAAAGAGTGACGGCAGCCATTTTACTGCTTCCTCCACTGAAACCCAGGTGCCCAAGGCTGCATCTCTGTCAAGTCTGAGGAGTTTAGTAACAAGATATTTGCTATTCTGCCTTATAACAATAGTGCTTTCTTATCCATACTTTGATTTTGGTCTTATTAAAGATTTTTAAAAAGTAAACTTATTTTCTCATAAATTTTCATTTGATCTGAAATAAATGCACTCTCCTCGATATATTACACTGGCAAAGCAAAATACATTAGCGAACGTTCCATTAAAAATACTCTCTTCTAGGGGCTGGCCTGTTAGCTCAGTCAGTTAGAGCATGGTGTTGTTAACACCAAGGTGAAGGGTTTGGATCCTTGCACCAGCCAGCAAACAATAAAAAAGATTTTTTAAAAGTCTCTTCTAAATAAAGAGAGTAATTTTCATTTGTGTTTCTTTTATAAATGATTTATCCTTAATTTTTTTAATAGTCAATTTCCACGTGCATTTAAAGTGGTTTGGCTTAAAAATCTACAATCTTCTGTGTAACTTTTCAATAACATGTCTGTTTTGTTAGTCAAAACGATAGTATTAGGGATGAGGTAATCACTTCTAATTCTCCCCTGGCTCTCCTCATCAACGACTTTGTATCGGTGATCTAATATTAATTAAGATGACATTGTGATATCAAAATAAAAAGCACAATTCTACAGATGATGATTATACATAAATAGCTGGAGATGAATATTGTTTATCTGAATACTGATGGAGTTCAGAACACACTATACCCAAAATATGATACCTTATCATTTGAGAAAACAGCTGAAGAAAGAAAGTCACTCTCACCTTCCCCTCCCCTCTTCCACCTTGAAGCAAGCCATAAAACCTAGTTGACCTTCCCCTAAAGTAGGTTATAAGACCCTCATTCCAGTAGTGCACATGCTATAGCCAGAGAAGAGAAATTTTCTTATCTCTGTAGATATAGGTACAGAGAGAAAAATCTGAACAAACGGGCCTTGCTAACTTCCCCCCAGTTTGCTACCATTAGATCATGCTCCCTTCGTCCAATCATATGTCTGTATAACTATCCACTTTATCAAACTAAACATAAAAATACAAGGGTTTCCCTGTTTCTTTGGGTCTTCATTTCTGAAGACTTGTGTAATGTAAAACTTATATTAAATACATTTGTGTGCTTCTCTCTTGTTAATGTGTCTCTTATTACAGGTGCTTCAGACATGAACCTAAGGATGGGTGAGGAAAAGATATTAGTTTTTCTCCTCACAATACCATTATATATTCCATTACATAATTCCATGAGAACATGTACCCAGAATTAATTGCAATTGGTGTTCCTAGATTATTTCCCCAAAGATCATAGTGATTCAGAACCCTACCAACAATGGATAGAGTGCCATATTTTTTAGTCCTTCCCAGAATGCATGTTATTTTTCTTTATAACTTTTTTCCACTCGAAGGAATGAAAAACTCATTCTATTGTTGTCTTAACTTGTTTTTTCCTTCCTGATAGTGAGATAGATTATCTTTCGATAATTTTATTGATGATGTACATTACCTCTTGTGAACATCCTATTCATATTATTCCTTACAAATTTTTTACTAGTTTGTCATTTTAATATAAATTTAGAGGTACTTCTTGCCAAACATTTATTTACATGCCAAGAGTTTTGCAAATATATTTTTCAGCCTATCATTCCTTTATTTTTCATCATTTAGAAAATAAATGTTTTGTAATTAAATAAGCCTATCATTCTTTTATGGATTTCTTCCTATTTTGTTGAATAAGATTCTTTCTGAGCCCCGAGCAGCTCCCCCCACCACCTAAACAGAAGGCAAGAGAGCCTCCCATGACTGGAGACCCAGGTAAAAGCCACAGGAAGCCTCCCAGTGCCCAAGCAGAAGGCAATAGAGTGCCACAAACACCACTTCTGTGTAGGTGGCCCACCACAGCCACCATCACAGCTACTGCTGCTACAAGGATGGCTCACTACCACAGTAGCAGCCAGGACCACCCTACAAGCAGCCCACCACACACTCTACTGCATTGACACAAGGAGAGTCACCAGCAGAACCTGTAAGTAGAGGAGGAAGTCTTTCTCCTCAAAGTCCACTCCAGAGTAATAGAAGAAACAACTACTTCACCAGATGAACAGATATCAATATAGAGATACTTGAAATACTAATAAACAAGAAAACATGACACCACCAGAACCCATAAAGCAGAAAATCTTTGAAATGACTGAAAAAGAATTCTGAAAAACTATCTTAAGAAAATTCAAAGAGATAAGGGAAGAATGAATTAGAGACACAATGAAATGAGAAAGAAATATCCAGGATATGAAGGAAGAAATTTACAAAGAGATTAATCTCTTAAAAAAGAATGTAGAAAAACTCCTGGAACTGAAGGATTCATTCAATGAAATAAAAAATGCAACCAAGAGCTAAAGCATCAGGTTAGAGCAAGCAGAAAAAAGAATTTCAGATCTCAAAGATAGTTTTTTTGAAATAACCCAGGCAGACCAAAGAAAGGAGAAAAGAATAAAAAAAAAAAAAAAAAAAAAAAAAAAATAAAAATCTAACAGAGCTAGTAGACAATCTTAAGTGCACAAACATCCAAATCATGGTTATTCCAGAAGGGAGGAGAAAGGAAAAGGCATCAAAACCTATTCAAGGGGGGCCGGCCCGGTGGCGCACTGGATAGTGCGCTGCTTGGGAAGCGCAGCGGCGCTCCCGTCCGAGGGTTCGGATCCCATATACAGACCGGTTCCCGCTCACTGGCTGAGCGAGGCGCGGGAGCAACACCGAGGCTTGCGATCCCGTTGCCGGTCCCCGGTCCGGTACGGGGGCAACACTGAGGGTTGCGATCCGTTGCCGGACACGGAAAAAAAACAAAAAAAAAAAAAAAAAAATTTAAAAGAAAAAAAAAAAAAAAACCTTTTCAAGGAAAAAAAAAAAAAAAACCTTTTCAAGGAAAAAAAAAAAAAAAACCTTTTCAAGGAAAAAAAAAAAAAAAACCTTTTCAAGGAAAAAAAAAAAAAAAACCTTTTCAAGGAAAAAAAAAAAAAAAACCTTTTCAAGGAAAAAAAAAAAAAAAACCTTTTCAAGGAAAAAAAAAAAAAAAACCTTTTCAAGGAAAAAAAAAAAAAAAACCTTTTCAAGGAAAAAAAAAAAAAAAACCTTTTCAAGGAAAAAAAAAAAAAAAACCTTTTCAAGGAAAAAAAAAAAAAAAACCTTTTAAAGAAAAAAAAAAAAAAAAAAAAAAAAAAAAAAAAAAAAAAAAAAAACCTATTCAAGGAAGCAATAACAGAAAACTTCCCAGGTGTAGGAGGAGACACAGACCTTCAGATTCAGGAAGCTCGAAGATCCCCAAACAGATTCAATCCAAAAAGATCCTCTGTGAGACACATTATAGTCAAACTGGCAACACTCAAAGACAAAAGAATTCTAAAAGCAGCAAGGTAAAAGCATCAGGTCACTTATAAGGAGCCAAAATCAGACTAGCAGCAAACTTCTCAACTGAAACTCTGCAAGCTAAAAGAAAATGGGATGCTATATTCAAAATACTAAGAGAAAAAATTGCCAGCCAAGAATGCTAAACCTAGCAAGGTTATCCTTCAGAAATGAGGAAGAAATAGTGTATATTTTCAAGACAAACAAAAGCTGCAGGAGTTCACCACCGCACAACCAGCTCTGCAAGAAATTCCCAAGGGAGTCCTGCATCTGGAATATGAAAAATGTTAGTCAGTATCATGAATACACAAGAAAAAACAAAACCCACTGGTAAAACAAAAATACAAATGAGAAAGAGAAAGAAACTAAATCTTATGACATCAAAAAACCAACACATATTGAAGATGAATAATAAAAGGGGAAGAAATCATCTAAGCAAAAAGCATTAAAAATGCCAGGAGTAAGACAATACCTGTCAATAACAATCCCAATTGTAAATGAATTAAACTCCCCATTCAAAAGATACAGACTGACTGATTGGGCTAAAAAGCTAGACCCAACTATATGCTGTCTACAAGAGATTCACCTCACCTGCAAAGACATATGTGGACTAAAATAAAAGGATGGAAAAAGATACACAGTGCAAACAGAAACCCCAAACAAGCAGGAGCAGCTATTTTTATATCATGTAAAATAGACTTTAAACCAAAAACCATAAAAAAGACAAATGAGACCACTATGTAATGGCAAAAGGATCTATCAAACAAGAAGATATAACAATCATAAGTGTGTATTTATGCTTACACTGGAGCACCCAGGTATATAAAACAAACACTATTAGACCTAAAGAAAGAGGTAGACCCAACATGATAATAGTGAGGGACCTGAATAACCCTCTGTCAGCATTGGACAAATCATCTAGTCAACAAATCAACAGTGAAACACAAGGTTTAAACTGCACCTTAGGTCAATTGGACCTAGCAGATATCTACAGAATATTTCATCCAACTGCAGAATATACATACTTCTCATCATCACATGTAGCATTCTCCATGGTAGACAACATGTTAGGTCACAAATCAAGTTTCAGAAAATTTTGAAAAATGGACAGCATTTCAAGTATCTTTTCAGACCACAATGAATTAAAACTGGAAATAAATAACAAATAAAATTATGGAAGCTACACAAATACATGGAAACTAAACAGTAGACTCCAGAATGACCTATGGGTCCAAGAAGAAATTAAACAGGAAATAAAAAATTTATTCAAATAATGAATATAAAGTCACATCATAACAAAACCTGTGGAATACTGCAAAAGCAGTACTAAGAGGGAAGTTTATTGCATCAAAAGCTTACATCAAAAGAATAGAAAGACTTCAAATAAACAGCCTAATGCTACACCTCAAAGAACTAGAAAAACAATGACAATCCAATCCTAAAATTAGTAGACAGAAAGAACTAATCAAGATCAGAGCAGAACTAAATGAAATAGAGACCCACCAAAATTATGACTAATATCAATGAAGCAGAAAGTTTTTTTGAGAAGACAAATAAAATAGACAAACTATTAGCTAGGATAACAGAACAAAAAGAAGAGAGAAGACCCAAATAATAAAAGTCAGAAATGAAAAAGGTGACATTACAACCAATACTACAGAAATACAATCATTAGAGACTATTATAAACAACTATATGCCAACAGATATGAAAACCTGGAGGAAATGGATGAATTTCTGGCCACATACAAACTACCAAGACTGAACCAAGAAGAAATACAAAACCTAAACAGACCTATAACAAGCAATGAGACTGAAGCAAAAATCAGCAGTCTCCCAACAAAGAAAAACCCAGTACTGGATGGCTTTATTGATGAATTCCATCAAACTTTTAAACAGGAATTAATACCAATTCTCTTCAAACTATTCCAAAAAATTGAAACAGGAGCTACTCTCACAAAGTCATTCTATGAGGCCAGCATTCCCCTGATACCAAAACCAGATGAAAATACAACAAAAAAAGAAAACTACAGGCCAATATCTTTGATGAGCATGGATGCAAACATCCTCAATAAAATGCTAGCAATCATAACACAACAACACATCAAAAAAATTATAGACCTCAATTAAGTGGGTTTCATCCCAGGGAGACAAGGATAGTTCAACATATGTAAATCAATAAATGTGATGCACAACA
Source organism: Galeopterus variegatus (assembly GCF_000696425.1). NCBI lineage: Eukaryota > Metazoa > Chordata > Mammalia > Dermoptera > Cynocephalidae > Galeopterus > Galeopterus variegatus. The sequence continues at coordinate 121,614 of NW_007730077.1, forward strand.
TCAACCAAACCAAGGACAAACCATATGATTATCTTAATAGGCACAGAAAAGTCATTCAACAAAATCAAGATCCCTTCATGATAAAGGCTCTCAGAAAATTAGGTATAGAAGGAAAGTATCTCAACACAATAAAAGCCATATATAACAAACCCACCACCAATATCATCCTGAATGTTCCTTTACCCTTCAGAACAGGAACAGGACTAGGATGCCCCCTATCACCACTCCTATTTAACATAGTGTTACAACTACTAGCCAGAGAAATCAGGAAAGAGAAAGAAATAAAGGGCATCCAGATTGGAAAAGATGAAGTCAAATTGTCCCTGTTTGCAGATGACACAATCCTATATGTACAAAACCTAAAGATTCTAGCAAAAAACTTCTTATAGCTGATAAACAATTTCAGTAATATTGCAAGATATAAAATCAATGCACAAATCGGTAGCATTTTTTTCTTTAATGGTGAATTATCAGAAAAAAGAAATTAAGAAAGCAAACCCATTTACAATAGTCACTAAAAGCATAAAATACATAGGAATCAATTTAATGAAGGGATTTGAAAGATCCCTACAATGAGAACTACAAAAATCACTGCTGAAAGACATTAAAGAGGACATGAAAAGGTGGAAAGACGTTCCATGCTCCTGGATTGGAAGAATTGGCATTTTGAAAATGTCCATACCACCCAAAGCAATTGACAGATACAATACAATCCCCATCAAAATACTAATGACATTCTTCACAGAAATACAAAAAACAATCCTAACATTCATATTTAATAACAAAAGACCCCAAGTAGCCAAAGTTATCCTGAACAAAAAAAATAAAACTGGAGGCATAACACTACCCAACTTCAAATTATACTATAAGGCTACTGTAACTAAAACAGCATGGTACTGGCATTAAAACAGGCATTCAGACCAATAGAATAGAAAAGAGAAGCCAAAAATCAACTCACATATTTATAGCCAACCAATCTTTGACAAAAGCCACAAGAACCTACACTGGGGAAAAGACTGCCTTTTCAATAAATGGTGCTGGGAAAATTGGACATCCATATGCAGAAGAATGAAACTAGACCCATACCTCTCACCATATACCAAAATCAACTCAAAATAGATTAAGGATTTAAGTATATGCCCCAAAACCATAAAACTCCTAAAAGAAAACATGGAGGAAACACTCCAGAAAGTAGGACTGGGCAAAGACTTTATGAATACAATCCCAAACCACAAGCAATAAAAGAAAAAAATAAACAAATGGGATTGTATCAAACTAAAAAGCTTCTGCACAGCAAAGGAAACAGTCAACAGAGTGGAAAGACAACCTACAGAATGGGAGAAAATATATGCATACTACACGTCTGACAAGGGATTAATATCCAAAATTTACAAGGAACTCAAACAACTTCAGAGTAAAAAACCAAATAATCCAGTTAAAAAATGGGTAAAGGAGCTGAATATACATTTTTCAAAAGAAGATGTACAAATGGCCAATAAGTACATGAGAAAATGCCTAACATAACTAATCATCAGGGAAATGCAAATCACAACATTGAGATATCATTTCACCCCAGTTAGACTGGCTATTATTTAAAAGACTGAGAATAACAAATGTTGGCAAGGATTCAGGGAAAGGAGAACTCTTTTACACTGCTGGTAGGACTGTAAAGTATTATAGCCATTAGGCAAAATAGTATGGATGTTTCTCAAACAAACACAAATAGACCTACCATATGATCCATTAATCCCACTTCTGGGTATATACCCAAAGGAGTGGAAATCATCATGTTGAAGGGATACCTGTACTCCCATGTTCATCACAGCTCTATTTAAAATAGCCAAGATATGGAACCAACCTTAATGCCGATTGATTCAGACTGGATAAGGAAAATATGGTATATATACATAATGCAGTACTACTCAGCCATTTAAAAAATATGAAATTCTGCCACTCTCAGCATCATGGATGAGCTTGAAGAAAATTTTAAGTGAAATAAGCCAGACAAAGAAAGAGAAATATCACACATCCTCACACTTAAGTGGGTACTAAGAAAGAAGGAAAGAAAGACCACAACAATATATTGAACTTTCAGAAAGAGAGAACAAATCTGTAGTTACCGGAGGTGGAAAAGGGGGAGGCAGAAGGAAGTTAGGGAGATATTGGATAAGCGGCACAAAGAATAATTACAATTTGTAGTAATGAATATGATAATAATGATTTGATCATAACATACTTTACACATCACATATTGTACAGTCAACACTGTACCCCCAATAATATGTATAATCAATTATACTTCAATTTAAAAAATAAGATTCTTTCTAATTCATTTACTTTTTATGTTCTCTACATTTAAATGTGAGGATATCACCCAGTTGTACTAATTACAAAACAGAGACTCAGAGAATTCAAAAACTTTGTTGAGTAACTCTATAGCTCTTTTCAGCTACTAAACATCTTTGCTATAAGGATCGTAACTGTTGTAATAATGTATGGCATCTGGTCATCTGAACACCTGTTATCAGGTACCTGACAACCCTTTCCACTCTTGCTGTTTAAAGGCCCTAAATGTTCTTTAGCAGACCATCTTTTTCAGCCATGTACAGTTGCTCTCACTCCCAAGTCCAAGTAGATCTTGATTATATTAAACTAATCATGACATCTCATTTCCAGTGCAATTAGAGACACTGTATCTCCAGGAGATATTGGGGTGGGGGGTAGCCAAAAGGGGAGCCTTTCAGTTTTCCTCCTGATTTGACGATTCTACTGTCTGACAATGATGGTAGAAGCCAGCTGACGATGAAACTAATACTCAGCAAAAGCATAGCCAGGACATAGATGCTGTGATGTGTGAGGTGCGAATCTAGCTGAAGCTAGCCCTCTCGGTTAAAAAAGCCAAAAAATTCCTTTTTCACATTAAGCCATTTTCAGATTGGTTCTTTGCCCTCCTCTCTGTACATCATAAGGAGTCATAAAGACATTAATTAATTATGAAATGTGAACTATGGAATAGAGGAAGGATTTCATACTTAAATGTTCTAATGCAATCTCCCTTTGAGTTTCCTTATACAAATTATATTATAAATTTACAATATAAAATCTTACCTTTTAGTTTTGAAATATTTTTAAAGAGTGGATAGATACTATGTAGAATGTATATAAGGTACCTTTGATAGTATGCAGAACTCTCTATATCTTTCAACTTTATAGTTTAGATAATATAACTTTTCATCATATATTACATCATTTCTAAATTATCTTTCAATATCATCATGGATCAGGTGAATATGCCATACTTTTATGAAGCCTTTAGTTCTTAACAGCCAAACGTGGTGGGAAGGAAAAAAAAGTTATTTTTAACATTTGGCCCCAGATCCTTCCTTAAGCAAAAGCATTCTGGAAGTGGAAGGTGCTTGAGTACACAGCTTTAGCCATGAAACATGAAGTCTTGAGTTCGTGGACTGAAACAGATAGTTGAACTGTGCTGTATCAGAAGTTATAGCAATTGAAGATAGGGACAAGAACCAAGAGAAAAGTGGAAAACAGGGGACTTTAAAAACAGGAGTTTTTGATATTTAGTTTAAATTGTTTTCTGTGCTAGAGAAATGTGTTCAGAAAGGGCACTGTGTGCATAGGATGGCATATTGTTCAATGTACTGAAGCAAATTTAGCTGCATTAGGTCATAGGTTAATCCTGATAACAGTTGAAAATTTTTTCAGTGGACACGAAGGGACGTAGGTTACTCTCTTTGGTTCAATCTGCTTACATTTTGGTAGGAGGGAACACTGTTTTGCAATAAGTAGAACATTCGTTTTTATTTAGAAGTTCTTTGTGTATGTACCAGTGTCTAATTATATAAATAAGAACCTCATTTTCTTGAAGAAATACTATACATGTTCTATCACTTAAATTTTTAAAAAGAAAACTGTGTTAGTCCATTTTCTGTCACTTATAACAGAATACCTGAAATGGGTAATTTGTAAAGAAACAAAATTTATGGCTTACAGTTTTATAGTCTGGAAAGTCCAAGGTCAAGGGGCACATCTGGTGAGAGACTTCTTGGTGGGTACTCTCTACAGTATCCCTAGGTGATGTAGGTTATCACATGGTAAGAATGGCAGAGTGCTTTTATGTGTTCACCAGTCCACACCCATGATGACCCATTAATCCATTAACCCAAAGTGGATTAATCCATTCATGAGGGCAGGCCCTCATGATACAATCTCCTTCTAACAGCACCACCTTTCAACACTGCCACATTGATGCTTATCTTTTGCATGACCCTTGGAGGGGACAAACATTCAACCCATATCAGAAACTATAACAGAAATGAAAAATGGAAGAGGCGCATTGATATTTATTGAGTGTTGTTTCATTTTTTACTTAATGGCAAATTAATAGCTATAGTCATTTTAGCAAATCAGGGCATTGTTTCTATATATGTTTTTTTATGCTTCAAGTATGAGAAGAGTATGTACAGAGTGTGTTTTAAGAGAAAAAAAACCCAACATAAATTAAATTGACTGCTCTATTCAGATATTTTTTGCCGATAATACATTTTCCCTGAAAGAAGAGGCTCCTTTCCAAAGGAAATGAGACACATATCAACTTGCCAGTGCATAAACAGTCTATATTGAAAATAGTTTTGAGAATAATTAGTTACATTGGATTTAAAACAAAATTATGATATAATATTTAATATTTTATCAATTTTTTGACACCGGTTGGCAATTTTCCTTTAAGTGTTCATTGTAATTGCTGTTGGAAACATATCAGTTGTGGTGCAACATTTTTTCAAATTCTATTTTTGCCTTCTTTAGAAATAACAAAAGGTAGAAAACCATATTGCATATTTTCCCCTCACATGCATGTGTAATGTTTTATACATTGCTAAATCTTTATGGAAGACTGAATATAAAGGCATTGTGTCAGAGGCAGATAACAAAGAGTAGATGATGTCATTGTTTTGAATAACTGAGATAGAAAATATCATCTTATCTCAGATTTCAGTGACTGACTAAATGTTTAAACACCTTTCCCACTGCTTCTTGCAAAGAAAAAAAGAAACGGTTTTCCCTACAGGGTTTTTTTTTTTTTTTTTTTTTTTTTTTTTTTTTTTGATATTCATTATGGTCTCTTGATTACTTTCTAAAATAATTCAATTAAACAATGAGAGGAAATTTTGTTGGAAAATCTGGATATCTGTGATTTTTTAAAACAAATGTGGATAGTTTGTAGTAACTATGAAGATGTTAAAAATGCCTAGCCCCCTAACATATAGTATTGACAATGTCTGTCTGAATTGTTTTTATTTGCTAATGCTTTACAGGAACTTTTCTGATTAGCATTTGTAGCCAACTTCTGGGATATGCATTGGATTACTGACATTGGAGACTTCTAACTGCAATGCGGCATACTATAACTTGAATAGAAAATGGGAAAACAAGGGTGAGATTCAGAAGGAAATTAAGGTTGGGGCTCAGGAAATTATTGTTCTAAGATATAGGAAAAAAGAGAGAAAGCAGAATTTAAGGGGAAAAAAAATACAGAATTTTGTGCTCATTGTTTGGGCAAGGTAGTATTTTCTACTCAAGCTAAAGTGTCAGAAACTAGAAAAAAAAATAAAATAAAAATAAATTAACTAGACATGGGTGTAGGTCAGGTCCTTTAAGGGAAGACTGGGGAAAGGATAATGTAAATTTAGATGTATTTTTGGAAAAAAGAAATTTGGCCATTTCAACAACTCATTCAGTATTGTTCACTGATGTCTTCACTTTAAGGATGTATTGATAGCTGAGATACATTTTAATAGTAATGAGTCTAACTAGCATGGGATGTGTTGGAGAAAACATGGCTGAAAAATGCTCATCTTTTTTAATGTCTTGACTCATTAACAATAGCATTTAAAGGAGCCTTAGAATAATAATTCCTGACTTTTATATGTGAAAAATGGAAGCTTTTTCAAAAGTTTGAAGACTTTCTTTGAAGAAAACCAAAAATGAACGTATATCTCTTGCTAAACATTTTAATTTAATTTATGCAACTCATAGCAAATTTTGTGTTGATATGTTTTTTGTTTTTACATTTGATTTTATTAACTCTAAAATATAGCAAAGTTTCTGTTCTTGGAGAGGTAAAATACAAGCTCTGTCAAATAAATAAATTAATTTGTAAACATTTATATTTGCATAAGTTAACCTTAACAAATCATTTCTGGAAATGACAGAATTGTCAGAACTGGTTTGAGTTGTGACTTGTCTATGACAAGGAAATAGTACCAAAAAGATAAAAATGCACTGCTTTTGAACCATTTATTATCCCCCCTTCTTTGCATATGGAAGCATTTAATCTAATCATCTACATGACATATTATGTTATAGTGATGAATGTACTGAAGTATACCATACATTCAGATTCCTATTTTTAGGGAATACATAAGAAAGAAATAGTACATTCAACTCAAATGCTTTTTAGCTATAACCATCACTAAGTTATTTGAAATTTAATCCATAGAATGTTTTTGAGTAGAAAATTGGCTATTTGAAATAAAAAATTACCTTTTAAACCGTTTGTGTGATGAGCCAGCGTCTCAGTCCATTCAGGAGGCTATTACAAAATACCATAAACTGGGTAGCTTATGAACAACAGAAATTTATTTATCACAGTTCTAGAGGTTGGGTCCATGATCGAGGTACCAGCAAATTTGTGTCTAGTGGGGGCGCACTTTCTGTTTTATAGATGGTGACTTTTTGCACAGTGCAAGGAGATAAGGCAGCTCTCTGGTGCCTCTTTTATAAGGGCACTAATCTCATTCATGAGGCTTCACCACTGTGATTTATTCACCTCTCAAAGGCCTCATCTTCTAATACCCTCATCTTGGCGATTTGGATTTCAACATATTAGTTTAGGGGGAACCACATGTAGATCATAGCATTCCACCCTTGGCCCCTCCAAATTCATGTTCATGTCTTTATCACTTGCAAAACACATTCACTTCATCTCAATAGCCCCAAAAGTCTTAACTCATTTCAGAATCAATTTTAAGTCCAAGTCCAATGTCTCATCAAAATATCATCTAAATCAGATATGGGGGAGACCCAAGGTATGACTAATTCTGAGGCAAATTGTTCTCCAGCTGTGAACCTGAGAAATCAAAGATGTTATGTGCTTCCAAAATATAATAGTGGGGCAGGAACAGTCATTTGTTCAATATACGCAATGATAACTCTAAAACACAGCTGACAAAATTATTTATATTGCTGTTTATTTGAAAAAAATTAGTTCATACAAATTAGGTATTTTATTGATAAACAAATGGAAAGTGCTAATTTTTTAAGTCAATGAAAAGATTTCTTAATTTTAATTAATGGTCAAAGTTGATTTCTAATTTTTCCCAATACTACATCTAGTAAATTACTACAGGTTTTATAACACAAATTGGAGCAGATGGGACTGTGACTGTGGCTCTGACTGTGGCAAATCAAGTTTCTTTAGGCATTTCCTGTACTGGGGTAGGGCTCACTCCCCATTTTCCCTTCCCCAAAGAACTGCATGACAGCTCCACTTTTCCTTTAGAATAATTTTCCTTGAACATTGATGACTGTGGGTGCTTTTTTGAGTTTATAAGTTTTGTCATCTGTACCTCAGGAGTAATAGTATTTCCTCCCATTCTTTTTCAAATCTACAGAATTATAGATCTTTTGAAATGTATTAATGTTCCTTTTCCTAATCTTTAACCACCTTGATAGTCAAAAAAATATACATTAACATATAAAAGGTCAAAGCATTTGCTATGAAAATCATGTTAGAAGATGGCCAGTTTGCTGCAGAAATTATAACACTTAAATTCCAAATGTTTTTACATATGATTTATACATTTTTATTCCATATTCTGGCCATCTTTACCTTCTAGATTATAGGAAGTACTATGATCTTTCACTTGAGCTATATTTAAATTCTGGACTACATGTTTTAAAATCATGTAGTCCAGATTTAATTTAAACTCCTTATCTGCATATGTTAAGGAAAGGCCATTTAATTCTGACCATTAAAAAGACCTGTCTTGAAAAATTTTTAATAGTCACACTTCAAGAACCACTTCTGCACAAATTCTAGTTTCTGTGTTTCTTGTCAACAACAATTAGTCATAAAAATTATATAATTTTTTTAGCAGTATGTTCCACAGGAAGACAATACCTCTAAGGTAGGAAGGCCATGTGACTCAAAACTAGTCACATATATATTACCGAATTTAATAATCAGTTTTGATGGTTTTATGTCTATTATGCCATTTAAAAAATTACCACTATTAAAGAGAAAAAACATTCAGAAATACTTGTTAAAGAGTAATAAGGCAGACTTTATTGACTATCATTGTGATAGGTGTAGGGACCACTTACAATGGAGTTTTGCAACAGGAAGAGAGACTAGGCTCCACTCTGAATAAAATAAGGAAAAGTGGGAATTTATAACCAAGGAGCAGGTGGAGGTCAGTGGATGGAAAAATCACATTAGAGGTAAGGGGGGATTCTGTCTTAACCAACCTAACAGGATTCTCACTGAAGGCAGGCCAGGATGATCAGACATCACCCGGGGGATGGTGAAGGGCAAGGAACCCTATTACATATTGAGGGTAATCAGATATCTAGGATGGGGCATTGTGACTAACCTGACTTAGGATTCCTGCTAGAACTGGACAATGCAGAGAAGAACATGTAAGCTCAAAAGTCAGAGCCTAGTTGAGAAGAGGGTTTTGGAGAGCCTGAGTAGAGTTTGGTCAAAGAGAGGATGTTGACACTACATTCAAAATTCCTTGCTCCATATATCTCATTTACGTTTGAAATTTTATTTATATTAATGATGACCATTTATGCACTGATTAAATCATCTCTATTACACACCAACATAATCATAAAAATGTGTGTCTGCTTTATTCATGAATGAATATCTTTTTAAGGTGTCTCTGATTGAATCAGTCTAGTGTTTATCTCTGTTAGATCAGTCATTTAGATTTCTATGAGGAAAAGTTAAATTAAGAGTTTGTAATTTTGTATACTAATATTTGTTCTGAAGTATTTGCTTAAAAATTAAACACTTTATAAAAGCTGCATAAGTCAAAGTATTGGTTGAAAAATGCAAATGCATTTAACAAATCAAATATATATATATGTCTACAATCCTGCCCTACTCCCTCATGTTCAATATCTGGAAAACATCTGGCAGTCTTAACAATGAGGATAATAGACTAGATGACTCCTTAGTTCCTTTTAGCCATAAAGTTCTTTAAAGACCCGTGGGAAGTCCCTCTTCACTGAAGGATCTTCAGGTGAAGATAAGAACAGTTATCCATGTCTGTTCTCCAAGAAGGGAGGGCATTCAGAGTTTGAATGGTGCTAATGAAGTTCCTTGCTGTGCCACACAGAGCATGCAATTTGAGGTTGTTGATGTGAATGAATCTCTAAATAGAAGTAACCACTTTGTCAGGCTGAATGGACTGTTCTTGCAGCAGGTGGCACTCAGAGAGACCATTCTCCCTTTTCTTCTTCCCATTTGAAGGCAGCTCTTCTAAGGGACAAGTATAATATATTGTAATGTATTTAAATGATGTAAAAAGTTACATCCATCTTCACTTTAATAAATATCATTCCTACATCACCAACACCACCATGTTTGCCTGACCTTTCTGCATTCCTGCTTTTATTTGATTAGGAAAAACAGCCTCAATCCAATTTTTTTCTACTTTTAGAAAAGCTAATTTACCCATTTCTCATTCAAAGATCAGTCAATGTCTTTTCCTGAAAGCTGCTTCAGAATTAAGAAAAACTGTTATAGAATACACTAGACTTCTCTTTCAACATGCTTCTTGCTATTTTCATGTGTGACTTCTAATATCCCTGTCAGATCTAACACTATATTTTCCTAGTACTTTCTGGCACTTGACCAGATCCTGCATACTAAGATTCTGTATTGCCTTTGGCCAAATTCATGGAATGATAACTACAGCTTTGATCATCTGGAAAATGCCTTTCTCCTTTGCCCTAAATTTCCCTATGCCACCATCTACGTCTCATTTCTGTTCATGAGCCCTTAATATGACTTAAATTCACAATATACTTTTTAGATGTTTTTACTTGGAAAATTTTAGATACTTCTACTTTCAAAATTCAAATAATGTGATGTTTGTATTGTTCATATTTAGATATTTCCTGCAAGATTTGCTTCAATATAGTAAGTCGTCTTGTTTGCCAGTTTAATTGCTAGTATTTTCTCTGGAATTCTTCAAAATGATTTTCTTCTCTTTTCTAGATCAACTGCTTCTTCTGTATTTCCTATTAGTTAATGGTTATACCTGAATTAGAGAATCAAAGTAGATGTCTCATTCTCCATCAGTCCCCCTACATCTTCTCAAACACCAATTCCTGTAGTTTTGATTCCTACACATTTTTCAATATGTCACATTCTTTCCATCTCTACTGGCATTGCTGTGGGTCATGTATCACACAGATTATTTCGGAGGCCTTTTATCTCCCTCCCTTCAGCCTTTCTTCATCCTCTTCAATCTAATCTCTGTTGGCTAATATACCCTCCTCCAGAAAAGTAAAATGGCATCAAAGACTGAGATACACAAAATGGCGCCTGAGAAAGTTTCCTGGAAAACCCCCACCCAGAAAAATCCCCTGGCTGCCACGTCACCTTCCCGTGCATGCAAATTTGCCTGCCTTATGAGAAAGTCCCAGCTCAGCTTAAACCCCGCTCACTTCCCTCCCCTTCCTTCTTAGCCAATAGGAACAGTCCAGCTCAGCCTAACTGTATATAAAAGGCCCAGCCCGACTCTCCCTGCTGCTGCTCCCACTTTTGAGAGGGCAGCCCGCTTGTTCATCTTGCCTGCCTAATACACTTTGGTTGGGTCCCTGTCTCCTGGTGTGTCTTATTTTATGCTCGGGCTGGGGTTTTTCCTTTCAACTTCTGCTTTCCACCCAGTGGTAGCTCTCTCAAAGAACCTTCTTCTCAATAAAATCTCTCAGAGATCCCCATTATCCACAGATTTAAACCCAAATTTTTCAGCGTGGCCTTGAGTTGGGCTAATGTGATAGTACCTCGCGATATTTTGTTTCATTGCAAGAGAACTATTTGGGAGTTCTTCCCTATGACCATGCTTATTTGTGCTTTTGTGATCCTTGTGTGTGTGTGTGTGTGTGTGTGTGTGTGCACACACTATCTCTTCCTCTCTTTCTATACTTGGCAAATCCCTATTCACCTTTTTATTTATTTATTTTTTTTTTTTTGGTGGCTGGCCAGTATGGGGAACCAAACCCTTGACCTTGCTGTTACAAGGCTGCACTCTAACCAACTGAGCTAACCAGGCAGCCCCTCTTCACCTTTTAAATCTCAAATACCACTGCCTCCTGAAAATGTTCCCATTTCCCTTTAGGTTTCACTAAGTGCTTCCTCCTCTGGGGTCCTAGTAAATATTATGGCAATGAATCATTTACATTTCTGACTGCTTTCATCCTTGAAGTGGGGATTTGGCATATGTACATGTGGGACCTGATATGGGCCAGACACATAGGAGACAATCAACAGATGTTTGTTGAACTGAAACAAACTTTTCCATTCTCTTTAAAATCTTCATCTTGAATATATGATATGCTATTTTAAAATGTATTCTCTGGTGTTTTAATATATGTCTTTTTGTGACTGAATAGTATAAAGATTGTAATAATTTTGGAATTAACTTACTATTGCAATATTCATATGCATGTCTATCTATCTAAATTAGCTCAGGGTTTTAGAATTATTTTAGAGGGCTTCCTTGACCTTCTAAAATCAATGTCTGACACATTATGAATGTAACTGTACTGTTAAATAAGTCTAATAGATGAGTTTCCTGAGGGAGAAAAAATTATACTCAAATTTTAGATGGATAGTCTAGAAACATGATATAATTTAACTTTTGAAGTATGGAGATGATAGGCTGCTAGCCCATCAAAAATAAGAATAACAAACTCAAAGGATTTCACATTCTGCACTATGAACTTTTCCTTTTATCTCCAATGTAGCTGTCATGCAATTAAATAAAACTCAGTGGGACATTGTGGTGAAAAATTTAACATCATGTGGTTATTTTCATTAATAATATTGTTGCTTTTTGTCAAGTTTAATAACAATTGAGTTTATCCAGCTGAAAAAAGTTAGACAAAGACAGTAGACAGGTAACTATTGTCAATTAGCTTAAAAAGAAATGTAGCTTTTCTTTTGACATATATCAAACTTGACACATCTTCTACTTTCTAGGATTACTATAAGATGTTTTATGTGGTCAGAAGTTTAAAATTTTGGGTAGTTATACAGCTGACAGTTTTAAATTTTCTTGTTATACCACATAATGATCTTTGTACAACCTATAAAGTTATAAAACACTACAGTAGAAATGTGTATTTTGGGATATTATATAAATTAAATTGCTACTTTAAGTAACATTGAACTTTAAATTCCAACTAAGTCAACTAATATTAGAATTTAAACATTCCAAGTTTTGTGTTACTTTATACCTTGGAAATATTGGTCACAAAATCCTTGTATGTAAATGATAGAAATCACTATTGTGAGAATTCGGTGGCAGTTTTTATTAAAATTGAATATATTTATTCTGCAAGTTATTGCATTCATTATCTAAAAATATATTAAAATGTACTTTGATTACCATTGTGTACTTCATCAATGTGCTTTTGTGCTTCATTAGTTAGTAACTGACTAAAAGTTAATGTTCATCCTGTCTCAGTCTCCTCTAGATAGATCATTTTGCTATTCAATGCTAAGTCACAAGATGATTATAAATTACCAGCACCATTTATTTATTTTACTTCTTCTTATAGCAAATTCAAAGATCAAACTGATAGTATATCAGACAAATAGAATAATACATTTTAATTTAATAAGCAATTGGCCAGGCACATTTCTCTATGGGGAATAAGAATGAATTGATTGAAAGCAGAAGGAGGTTGTAAGCCTTTGGGTAATGGTGCAGAGCTTTTATATGCTGATTTGAACCTTGAATAAATATGTATTATTCTTGTCTCTTTAATTAAATATGATTTATTTTAAAATTTGGTTTCTTCAGGGTACTTAAGGGTTAAGTTTTATTAAAATAGCATCTAAGCCTGGAGTTATATGGATTGGCAATATTTATAATCTTCACTCAGATCACACTAGTATTACTTCAAAACATACTCACTTTTGATTATGAAACCTGAAAATATGAAGGGGAAAATCCTTAAAATCTAAGGCCTTTCTCTGACCTAAATTTTGGATGATAGTTTTAGGACTGACATTTAAGAATATGATAAACAAATTTTCAAATGAAAATAAGTGAAGTGCAAAATTTTTAGTACTTTTGGTTACTTATTTGCTTATTTTTGTTACTGGGGAAATTATGGTAAGTTAAATTAAGGATTCTAAGTGGTACCCATTAATCCTAGCAGGTTTTCTCATAGGGGAAGATAAGAAAAAAGGTTTATATGAAAGCCAAAGACGTGGAAAGAGCTTTCAGATAGGTATATACCAGTTATGGCAACAATGCAAATGTCTATCCAAGTTAATGTCATTACATCTTTGAAATTAAACACACTTCCCTCAATGTGACTCTATAGTCCCCAAGCAAACTTCTGATTATTTGGCCACCTCTTAGCTTTTTTTCTTGCAGAAAGAAAATATCTGGTCAGCTATAAAGTGGCCAACCAATCTCTTTCCTCTATGTAAAAAGGCTCTAGGAATGAAAACATTTTGCTGAGACTTATTAAAATAAAATGGCAAAAATGCAAATACAAAACAAATTACATTTCAAAACATAAAAGACTGACCTTTTAAGTGGGTATGATCTGAAATAAAATTGGTGTAAGAATCTGCCTCAGCAGTAAATGATGTTGCCACAAAAACTGAACATAGCAATTCAGTAGAACTTTACTTACTGTAGAAGATTTTTGGAGCCTAAAATCTTATTTCGAAAGGAACTCATTTGTCCATTAATATGTTTATTCATTTTGTTAATTCAACACATATTTACTGCATTCATTTTTGTTCAAGGCTCCTTGCTGGTCACTGAGGATACAGTGTTAGCCCGACATTCCAGAACTTTCTCCTCAAGGAGCTTATAGTTTACCTATGTAGATATATGTAGAATATAGTTAATATATATTTTTATCACTTCTTTTCATCCTGAATTTATGTTACATTCTTGTTCTTCACAACCACAGCTCTACAAACATCGAAAATATTTAAGAATTTATTTCACATAGTTATCAGAGGTATACTAAATCACATGTGCTTAGAACACATGCTTGGTAATTCTAAATTTCAGAAATTTACTAAAAATTAATATTTTAATTTAAAATCTTATGTTTATCTATTACAATTTCTTTTGTTTTCTAAAGTTAATTTATTTGTATCATTTTTGGCCAATTAAATATAGTAACTAAAGACCATGTGTCTAGTTTCTCTGAAATCTTGACAAATGCAGCTATTTTATTTAATAAACAAGGTAATATTACTACATATTATGCAAATAAGTTTCATCAAATAGTTTCCAAAGACCAGAATTAATAATGGTATTTTACTTACACACTGAGTAGTTTTAAGATGCCTTTTGAGGTAATCAAATTAGTCCTTATTAATAATGTGTCAAGCAATATGGTGTTGGTTATAGAGGCAAGACTGCCAGATGCCAGCATCATTGCAGTGTAAATTCACTAAGCATTGATAATCACTGGAAAGATTCTAAATGATTGCAAACTGTGAATGCAATTGAGTTTTGAGAATTAAATGAAGTATCATTAGAAGGATCTGACCTACTCTCATGAATTGCTTCTTATGTGTTCTATATTGCAATTTTTGTTCAGTGGAAATCGATGTCACTGAAGGTCTCGAATAAAATAATAAAATTAGAATAATTTATATTTTGGGGAGGAAAGGAGTACTGGCATATTTTGTTAATAGGTCCTAGAGATTTAACTAATTTTGGTACATTTCATCATGTTGCATAAGCTTTGGTGGCAAAACAGACCCTGAATAATGCTTAGTAACTTATTGCCTTTGAATGTAAAATATTTGACTCAGAAAGTTGACCTTTAGAAAGTATTAGCTTTATGTCATCTAAATTGAGCAAATGTGTATAGGAAAGGTTATGTTTCTTCAGTGTTATTCTGTTATATTATTAAATGCTTTTGATCTGTTTATTTGTTCTTTAAGAAGAAATATCACGTGTAAAATATTCTTTCCAGAGTTTAAAGACTTGTTAAACAAATAAAGTTTTAAAACTAAGTATGCTTGCAATAATGTAAAAATGTGAATAGCACAATGATTACAAATTCAAGAAGAGGAGGGGCAATTCTTAAGGAAATATTTCTGGAGAGCTGTATGAGAAGTATATGCATCTTCTTGACTGCTTTCTTAAATAACAAGTATAGATTACTTATAATTCCAAACTACCCCTAAGCTTACTGAAATAAGTTACTGGCTAAATGTTCATGCTTAAAACATGTTTTTCTTTACATTTTTCTTTCAATTTAATTTGGTTTTATATAAAATATTGAGATACTGAATAATCTTATTGGTTTCTTAGCCAATCCCTTTTCCCACCTCTTCATTCCTAGAGTGCCATGCAGATATGCGTGCGTGTGCACGTGCACACACACACACACACACACACACTATGCAATTGATTGCAGTATTATAGTTTATTCTTCCTCCCTGAGAAGAGCTTTAGAATCTTGAGGATTTTTCAAGTTTTCGGGTGTAGATTCTCTGCATCTTTTATTTCTTACCTAAGTGGTTCAAAATTATAAGGTTAGAATTAACTTTGCCTTATTGCTATGAAGGCTTTGGACTTTGTGGTAAGCTTTGAGTAGGGATTCCTCATATATTTGCTTAACTTATTTATTGAGCTTTTCTATGTTCCATGCAGAGTGGTAGGCATTAAATCTGACTCATCTGGCTAAATGGAAGTGCAAGGATAGATGAGTTGTCCTTTTAAATCTATGTATCTTTCAGTTATCAATTGTCTACACTCTCTTCTTACTATAATTTAATTATTGGTGACAATGTGGGAAATAGGAGTGATGGTGTATTGTTGGTGAAGTGTAAATTGTCTAGAGAGTAATTTGGCAGTACTTAGTGAAATTAAGCATATATATATATCTTTGTCTCCGACCATTGAATTTTCACCCCATAGATATTTTTGCAGAAGTCCAAAGACTTTCTCTCTTGTATATATATATATATATATGTGTATGTGTGTGTGTGTGTGTGTGTTCATCATAGATTTAGAACCTAGATACAACTTTAAATGTGCAGCATATATGCGTATGATGAAGTACTGTGGAGCAGTTAGAACTAGATATTCACAAAGCAACAAGGATAGTTTTTAATAACAGTTTTGAGTGGAAAAGTATTATCAACTCAATTCTGAGCACCTTAAGTATGAAATGAATAATTTTAAAGCAACAAAAGAAAACTATACCACTTTTAGATACACATTTTCCTTTCAAAAGTAGGCAGAAAATAATTTGTAATATCTATCCACGTATTATTAATCTATTGTTGATTTTAAATGTTGTATCTGTCTCTCAAATTGTTCCCCATTCTGTAGTTTTATAAGTGGCATTCTTTATTGAATAAAATCTGTAAATTTGATTTTTTTTTCCCACATGGGCACATGATTAAGAATTTCTTCCAATCTGCTAGGTTACAATAATATTCTTCTCTACCTTCTCTTAACTGTATGGCTTTACATTATGCATTTAGTTCCTTAATTCATTTAGAGTACATATTTGCATATGGTGCGAGGTGGGTCAGCTTTTTCTGCATTAACAAATATAACTTCAAAATCTCATGAACTTATAACAGCAAAAATTTATTACCTGTTCACGTACATGAAAATCAGTCCTGATGGGCTCTGTCGGGATCTTTTCATGTCGGGACCCAAAATGAAGGAGCAGCGTCTATCTGAGGCATGGTTGTTATTTCATTAAAATCTGTCTACGTCTTGTCTTTAAACTCTGTGAGGTCAGAGTATGTGTTTTCTCCTCTCTGTGAAATCCTTGTGTATATCTTTTGATGATTTTTCTACTGGATTGTTTGTGTTTTTATTATAGATTTGAAAGGAAATTTAAGAAATAACATTTTTATGCTAGTCTTCTGTCATGTCTATTCATTTTTCATATCTTCTTTCAATCCATAGCTTGTTTTGTCACTTTGATTATGCCATGTTTTGAATAACAGTCATTTATTTTTCAATGCAGTTGAAATTATTAATCATTTTCTTTATAAGTTATAATTTTTGTCTCACTGAAGGAATTCTTTCTACTTGAAACTAACAAAGATATTCTCCAATATTCTCTTACAAGAGATTTAAGACTTTGCTTTTCATGCTTAGGTATTATATCCATCTGGAACCATTTACTGTTTGGTTATTTTGATTGATTTGTTTTTGGTATGTTTATGTGTGGAATGAGGTAGAAATCAAATAAACTATCTAAAAGACTAATGGATAATATCCATTCTTAAAACAGTTTAAAGGCATCCTATTGTACTTAGAATAAAATCCAAACGCTTTTCCTTACATCTCTGGACTAACATTCACGCCGTTTTATTCTTTTCTTTTCCCTTGATGATTCAGTCAGTATTATTGTCTTTAATTAAGTTTTTCAAATATTAACAGCTTTCCTTTCTTTTTCTGCATTATCCATTTCTTACCACACAGTTTATGTCAGCTTAAATGTTATATTTAGGAAGATCTTTTCTGCCCAATCAATATAAATTAGTATTTCTATTCATTTTCTGTAAAATAATCCTGCTTTTTACAGAACTTTTAATTATCATTTTATTTTTTGTTTATTTGGTTATTATTGATTTCTCTTCACTGTACTCAAGCTTCATGAAGCAGAGAGATTATATCTGTTTTATTCACTGTTTCTCTTTGAAATCCATCAAATTCCTGGCATTTATAGGTGTTGAATGAATGAATGACGAATAATGTGTCCCCATTTCTTTTGTACTTTAATCAATCACCATATTGTCTAGACTCATTGTCTTCCATATTCTCACATTAGTCCATTTTCGTCACAAACTTATTACTACTGCCATATCATAGATCTACATCATTTCTTAAGTTGTTAGCTCTCTCTACACAATGGATCTTCCTAATATTTTAATCACATGGCTTCACTGATTATAATTCCTCAACTCCTCTCCATTGGCTTTAAGAAAAAAAAAAACTAAATTCATAGTATGAACACAATATTACATTGATCCCACATTCTCTTACAGCTATCATCTCACTTTTACCATTTCTTTTCACTGAAAAATTCCTCAAAGAAATTTTTTACACATATTTAGTTCTATTATCTTCCCTTTTCACCACAAAACTCTTACTCTCTCTCCCCCTATATATATCTTTGTATATATAGATATATGTTTATATATAAACATGTATACAGTTTTTGATTGATGAAATACTTCAAACATACGTGAAAACAGGAAGAAGAATATAGTGAGCTTCATGTACTCATCAAGAATTAGTGACACATGGCCAATCTCACTTCATATATGCTCATCCAATTAAACCAACACATTGGATAATTTTCAAGCAAATATCAGACATATTATCTTATTCATAAGTACCGTGGAATGCATTTCTAAAAGATAAGGACTGAGTTTTTTTCTGAGGCATAATTTACATATAGTAAAATACAGAAATCTTATTTAGGCAGCTCAATGCATTTTTATGTATAAATACAATTATACTTATATATATTTTATATATATATATACACATACCCATTTTTTCATATATAAACAACACAACTTACATCAGGATATAGAACATTTACACCATACAGAAATTTTCTTTGTGTCTCTTCCCAGATGGTATCCTCCAGAGGTAATTGCTATTCTGACTTCAATGTACATGGGTTAGTTTTGCCTTTATTAACTTGTTTCTTTGACTTAACATTTCTGAGATTTATCTATGTTGTTGTGGGTATCAGTAATTTATTCTTTTTTAGTGCTGCATAGCATTTCATTATATGAATATGCCACAATTATGTTGAAGGACATTTATGTTATTTCTAGTTTTTCCTTAATTTGAATAAAGCTGCTGTGAATATTCATGTATGTGTCTTTTGGTGAACATATGCTTGACAAAGGGGAGACATACTCATATGTTCAGGTTTAGTAGACATTTCTAAACTGTTTTCAAAAGTGGTTGAACCAATTTACACTTTTACAAGCAATTATAAGAGTTCTAGTTAATTCACATCTTTGCCAACCAACATTTGATATTACTAGTCCTCTTGATTATAGTGATTTTGTTGATGCATGTTGAAGTTGAAATTCACTGTGTTTTATTTTATTATTTATTTTTTTGGTAGGGAAATTAACATTTTTATTTACTTATTTTTATTATTTTTATTTATACATATTTATGGGATACAGAGTTGACTATCCATATTTGTGTATAATATGTGATGATCAAATCAATATTATCAGCATGTTATGATTTGTAATGATGATCATTATGTTTTTTTTCTGATAATAAACGATTTCAGCACATTTCATGTGCTTCTTTGACATTATTTTCAGATTGTTCCTACTTACAAATAATGTGGACATAAACATTCTTGTACATGTCTCCTTACTTGGTCCAGTTACTGAATATTCACCTAATCCTAGTAATTAAGTTGCAGCTGTTCTGACTATAGACCATGATCCCTATTCTCATCTTCAACCTGGACTTCATTATCTACATCTAACCCTAAGCCTCTCTTCTTTAGCTTACTGATTTCAGCTGGTCTCTCTGTCTCTCAATCTATGTCTAGCAATGAACCCTTCCCTAATTCTGGCATGTCCATGTCTTCATTGAAAGACAAAGCTTCATCTGTCCTACAGTCCTACCAGCTCACCTTCTTGAGACAATAGCGAATAAATTAATCCACAGAATATTATGGGAATCATCAGATAAACTAAAGGACCAAGAAGATATTGATGGAGGACAGAGTATTCTCAGGGAAGAGCACAGGTGTGAAAGAGAGTAGAAATCAGCTGGATAAGTTTACATCAAATGCCTCTGATTCATTAGGAAGAAGATATATTTGTTAGATGAAGTAAGGTACAAATTGGTAAAATGCTTTGAACATTGGTCAAAGAGTATCATTTTGATTTAATAGAAAATAGAGAGCAACCAGCCATGACAGTTCTCAAATTTAATTTCTTCTATAAGCATATTTTACATGATGGTTTTTTTCTTGTTTTAAAAAACCATAATTGTTAAAAATTTATATAGAACTATAAATATATATACTAGTAAAATATTTGTTTACATCTTTTTATGGATTGATTGAATTGTATCCCACAAAGTCCTTATATTAGAAGCCTAATTTCCATTGTAACTGTTGAGGGAGGGAAATCGTATTATGGTAATTGAAAGGTGGAGCCTTGAAGAGGTCGTTAGATTGGACCATGCTGTAGTGTATGGATTAATAATGGTAGTTGGGGGCATGGTTCTGAGGTCTTTAAAAGAAGAGTATGTGAGAGTCTCTCTCTCTCTGCACTGCCATTTCTGCCATCTGAGACCCCTGGGTCACTTTCACCCCACTGATGTAGACCCTCACCAGCTGCACTCCCTGGACTTTGGACTTCCCAGCCTCTGAAACCATAAGCATAAATTTCATTTTCTTACAAATTACCAAGTTCCATGTATTATAAGCAACAGAAATGGACTAATAAACATGTACAAAGCAAATTAATCTGTTTTTTTAATTAAATATTTTTTATTAAACTTTTCTAAAAAGAATAGAAAGACTTGAACCATATTTTTTCAGTGCCAAAGTAATAAATTAGGGGTATCCCTTAACTTTCTAGGTTAATATTTTCAGGAAGATAAGTCCATTCACTCACAGCATCTATGTTAGTAAGAACACTTAAAAATGTTCTCATGCACTGTTTAATCATTTACTTTCTTTTAGTAAAAGAAAGTGCTAGTAGATAATATTATTGTCATTTTATACATAATAAAAAAAATACTCAATGAAACTTAGCCATGAAGTAAGAGCTTGGATGAACACTTGAGTCTACTGACTTGAAGGCCATTTCTCTGCACATTGTGATTTGTCTGCTTTATTTACTGCATGATCTATACTCACTTGAATTTTAAAATACATCTGAGCTACAGTTGGGGTTCTGACTAAGAGACTTTCATTTTTTTCCCCCCACAGATTGCAGGGAATACTTATATTTTTCTCTGGAGAAAGTTGGTAATTTGTCAGGTGCAACTGCCTCCAATTTCAGGAAGTCATTTAAGTAATTTCCCTTCCATTAAGGCTAATAAGAACCTTACATAGTTTAATTTTGTATTTTCTGGACCTCAATCCATTTTTAATATTTTCCAGAGTACTAAATTTAACTATGTTCCGTTATAGTGTGAAGTATAATACTTTTTTCCCCAATGAGAAGTTATCTCTACTAAGAATTCTTGAGACCACAGCTTTCTGATTTTGTTTTCTGTGTGTGTGTGTGTGTGAGAGAGAGAGAGAGAGAGAGAGAGAGAGAGAGAGAGAGAGAAGAGGAGCAGGGAAGTGGGGGTTATAACCATGCTATTGTACTTTCAAAGAGAAAACAAAATCTGCAAGAAAAATAAAAACAGGAAACTTTTAAAAAGAATGGCCCTTTTAAAAAATTACACATTGCAGAAGTGATAATAAAACTGGTTATTCATCTCAGAAGCTTGACATCATAGCAAAAATCAAGTAAGAGCCGAAACATTATCTAGTGAATTTGTCCATTTGGAAAATTAAAGCCAGAAAAAAATACCAGACCCTTGGAAGTCTCCCAGAAGCCTTTTTGCAGCTATCAGCTTGACTCTCTGTTCTAAATTACTGGAATAGTGGTTTGTAGTGACCATTTCTAACCCTTTAACTTTCTTTTGGCTAAATTCACTTTACTTTAGAGAAATGGTAACCTCTTTTACTCTACATTTATAAACTTTGTACATACTAATTTTTCTGTGCCTCTGTTGCCATCTTAGTTTTCCAAACTTTTATTTTTCTGTTTTCCTCTATGTGGCCTTTTAAATTTATTCTGAATGCTACATCTTCTGGATACTAAACTAATTTTCTTACCTTAGTGACTAGCCAATCCCCCTATAAAACTCATAAAGGACAGTCTATTGACGTCCCCATCTCTTGAAGCATCTTTCCAAGTCCTACTTTAATCAAATTCATATCATAACTAACAATTTTATTGTATATTCTCAATTGGCTAGAAGAGAAGAACTCAAATGCTGTCATTACAAATAAATGATAAATCTTTGCAATGATGAATATGCTAATTACCCTGATTTTATCATCACACAGTGTGTACATGTAATGAAACATAACTCTGTATGCCATAAATATGTACAAATCAATACATGTCAATTAAAAATATATAAATAAATTAATTTTTAAAATTCATGTTATATTGCCTCTGCCTTCTATTATTTAAGGGCCCTGTCTCCTCAGGCCATTTTTCTGCCCATTTCCATCATTTCCTTCTCAGTCCAAATGTCTACCTAACATCTTAAAAAGTGTAGGTTAATCTTTATTTTCTCTCAAACTTCCTAGATTCAGCAAATTGTGCATTTGTATTTAATTTAGCTTTTAATGATGGTAGTGGTGGTGGTATTCTGGTGATGTGTGCACAGGTGTATTTTATTCATAGCCTTTTCAGGTTCCAATTCTCTAATATATTTTTCTCTGCCTATTCATAATCCATCCATTGTAATCACCAAAAGCACAGAGAAAGCAATCCCCAATTAGGGCCTAGTTAGGCCAGGTCATGGTTGGCTGAGGCTCCCGGTGGGGACTCCTACTAGCCCCTCTGTCATTCTCTCAGTGTTGTAATTATGACCATTTTTATTTAAATATCACTATTTTATTTCAAAATTGTTGACTTATTTTTGCCTTTCCTTTTTCCTATTTTAATAATATTCTTGAATATTTTACTATTATATATATTCTTGGTTGAAATTAAATAGCCAAGAACATTGATTAAGTTATGATGATGATCAATCAGTAAGTATATATTAATAGCATGTCCTTTTACTATATGATTTTATATTCAGGAATATGGGCTGGTACTATACTACTTGAAAAGTAAATCTAATGGTTACTATATTGAAAAATAAGAAAACCTTAAATATCTTGATAAGCTATATTGGATATAATGTAGAGGATTTCAATCCATTTTTATCGCTTTGTTTGGCTCAAATGGAGTGTTTAGTTAATAGTACTTTGAATTGTGTCTTCTATTTTATTTACTTCAGAGATAACTACACCATTAACTACTCCATTTTTAGGAGATTTGCTATGTAAACTAGTAGTAGAATTCCCAGGAGAAATGGAATTTTTCACTAAGAAACACATTTTTGTCACTTATGCATATTCTTTTATTGTATTAGGTAATAATATGTGATAACATATGGAAACATGTAAATGAAGTAATACTAGCTTTTATTTTAGAAATGTAAAGAAATCTTTTGTTTCATACTGTTTTATGATTGAAACCAGGGATTTCTTTTTTTTTTTTTTTTTTGTTTTTAAAAGCAAGGTTTCTAAACTAGTAGTAGAATTCCCAGGAGAAATGGAATTTTTCACTAAGAAACACATTTTTGTCACTTATGCATATTCTTTTATTGTATTAGGTAATAATATGTGATAACATATGGAAACATGTAAATGAAGTAATACTAGCTTTTATTTTAGAAATGTAAAGAAATCTTTTGTTTCATACTGTTTTATGATTGAAACCAGGGATTTCTTTTTTTTTTTTTTTTTTGTATTTAAAAGCAAGGTTTCCTACTTAGGTTCACAGAAAGCTACCCATTTTTTACTTTATTTTCAGAATATTCTCCACAATCAATATTTTGTATGGGTGGAACCATGAAATCCTAAAAGCAATAGTTTATTATATAATAACAATGACATTAATAATAAAATTGCAGTGCTTCATATAAATACAGTGACATTTGGTTATTAATCTTAAAACTGTGTGTGTGTGTGTGTGTTTGTAGACTATAGTTTCGTTCCATTCGTACACATTAAATACCTTCAGAGTTAGGATTTGAAGCAATTGATGAATATTTCCATATGAAATGTTATGTCTCTCGTGTTTATTTTAGATATGTATAATTTACCTTTATTTTTGTTCTTAATTAACAAACATTGGGTAACTAACAGATGTCCAAATAATGTTCAGAGGGGTAATATCACTATTAATATATTTCACACACAGCTATAAACACCTAAAAGTTTAAGTGCCCCAGGATCAGTTATTGTAAGTTTTCTTTTTTCTTTCTCAGAATTGTATAGTCTTTAAGTTATTGGTTTCCAAATGTTTATCATCAGCCAAGACACTGCCTCTGAACTCCAGCTGCCTACTTTGCATCATCACTTGGATATCTAAAAGAATTCCAAATTTAACATCTGCAGGTATAACTCTCTGTACTTGTGTCTTTACGGTTTCAGTAAGTAGCAAATCCATTCTCCCAGTTTCTTGGTTCAAAAATTATGAAATCATTCTTGAATCCTCTCTTTCTCCCATAAGAAGTATTCTAATATTTAGGAAAACCTGTTGGATTTCTTCAGAGTATATCCAGTATCTGACCACTTCTCACCATCTCCATTTTTAACCCCTTACAGTCCAGGCCACCATTATTTATCAGCAAGATTATCACAATAGCCTACAAACTGGTCTCTCTGCTTACTCCTTGGTTCCCCTTCACCCCCAGGCAAGTCTATTCTCAACACAATAGCCAGAACGATCCCATTAAAATATAATCATATCATGTTACTTACCATAAAAGATCATATTTTTGCTCACAAAACCCATTGGCTCTTTATTTAACTTAGAATAGAAGCCAAAGTCCTAATGACCAATAAGATCTTACATGGTTTGGAGTCCTCTTACTCTCTGACCTCATCTTCTAATGTTCTTCCTCCTTGCCTTCTCTATCCCCACACTCTCACCCCTGAATTGCTGGTCTCCTTGACTTTCTTTCAATAGACCAGGCAATTCCTTCCTCAGGGCCATTCCTGCTAACTGGAATAATCATCCCTCAAATATCTATCTGCTTTTTTCCCTCACCTACTTTAGTCTTATTTATATGATAGTTTCTCAATGAGGCTTTTCCTATCTAAATATTATAAACATCCCCTGACATTTTCTATCTACCTTTTTTGCTTTTGTTTTCTCCTTGCCACATATTTCTATTTAGGTTTTTTGTTCTCTGCTTCTTCTCTAGAATATATTTTTTCTGTGAAGGCAGAGTTTCTTTTTATTTTCATTGCCATAACTCCACTTCTTGATGCATAATAGATGCTCAGTAATATCTTGTGAGTGCCTGAATGATTTTTCCTATTCTTCCCGCTATAGGGACAAAAATTTGGAAGTGTGTGAGAGGGGATTGTTTAGGATAAACTAAGAATGGAAGTACTTAGCTCAAAGATTCCAAATAAAAACTCTGATATTATAATGAATCCTACCTTTCAATCTCTTTGTCACATGGGTGGTCAGGGAACAAGAGCTCTTCTAACTTTGGAAATAGGATAGCAACCCACTTTAAAGTCCTATCTTCCTGTTTTGTTGGGATAATATTTTGAATGGAGGGTATGGTAAATAGTATTTCCTGAACAACTTATTCATTGAAATATTATTGACTGGGGTATCTGTATGGGGGAAGGGATTATTATGCTATTATATGCATCTAGGTCTGTTTTGCTAACATAAAATGAAAGTTCTCAGCATTCACTAAGATTTATAATGGCCTTTAAGTGGTTGATTAAATTAAGCTCTCCTAACAATTGGATTTTTATAACAAATTTCATTTAGAGGAATGCAAAGATCATAAGATATATTGTATATCTCTTCTTTTTCCTGTCTTACTGGGTATCTCTTAGTGCTAGAACCAGAAGACAGTCATTGATGGTAATCAATAGGCTTCAGTCACTCTGAGGCAGAGTGAATGCAACTTACTATAAATTCTTCTTAATTCAATGTCTGATGCCTGGCTCTTTTGGTTCTTAGTCCTTTTGAGAGAACACCCATTATAACAGCCCATGTTATTTTGTTTAGAAACTGGATGCCCATTTCTTGAAATCCAGGTGTTTCATCTGTTGGTCAGGTTGATCACAAAGGTTAGAAACAGTCCCAGATAGTTCATTACATATATTTCACATTTATATCTTGAAAGTGATAACTCTTCTTTCAGTTCATCTATGAAACTCTCTTATTATGCTTTTGTAAGACGTTAATGGAGCAGGGTTAATTAATATTGCACTGTTGGTGCATAATTTATGCTTATAGCAAAGATGACTTATGATTTAAAATATGTTGAAAAATATCAATAGAGGAATTATTGGCAGGAGTTCCATAACATTTACCCAGTTTTGGAGCAGAGGGTAGTAAAGGGAATCATGTTTCCTTTGAACTTTTCACTGCTGAAGACTATGCTAAGTGCTTCATATACATTTAGGTTAATTCTTAAAACAATCCTTCAAGATTAGTATGATTAGAACCATTTTACTGACAAGTGACCTGAGAGTATTAGAGTGGTTTAAGTGATTTACCCAAGGTCAAGTTAACAGACCATTAATCTACAAATATTAATTGAACACCTACTATAAGCACAGATGGGTGAGATGATACAGACAATAAACACAGTTGCAATCCTCATCATTTGCCGGGTGATAAAAACCCACTGATATGAGTACCGTAACTGCTACTAGGATTAATAGTGTGTTCGGGTTCTTGAGATTTTGCTTATTGGAGCTATTGTTTGAAACAAACATCATTTTGCAGGGGTAGACGTGGTAATCTAATAACTTAAAATAACCTAGTAATTTTAGCCAAATGATTTATCATACTGCGTTATTTAACAGTAGGAAATATTAGTTTGTATTGTTTAAATAGCTGCTGTTATACATTAATGGGGAGTACAGAACCAGAGTTCAGATGGTCCCTGACACAATGGTTCAATTTACATTTTTTTTTTTTACTTTATCATGGTGGTACTCTGTACTTAAGTACCCATACAACCATTCTGTTTTTTATTTTCAGTACAGTATTCAATAAATTACATGAGATATTCAATACTTTTTTTTTTATAAAATAAGCTTTGTGTTAGATAATTTTGCCCAACTGTAGGCTGGTGTAAGTGTTGTAAGAACAGTTAAGGTAGACTAGGCTAAGCTATGATGTATGGTAGGTTAGATGTATTAAATGCACTTTTGACTTAACAATATTTTCAATTTGCAATAATGGTTTTATCAGGATGTAAATAACCCCATTGTAAGTCGAAGAGCATCTGTATAGCTGTAGATAATAGCATATAAATTCTGTTATACAGTTTACCAAGTGATTGCTACTTCGTGCAGTTAATTTGCCTATGAGGAAACTGGAGATCAACCTGGTTAATAGATGCTCAAAGCCACGTAGCTAGTAAGTGGGACAGTGAGAATTCAAACCCAAGTTCTGTAGCACCATTTTCATAGCTTTTTTCAAGACAACAAGAGAATGTTTAAACTTACCTCCTGGTTCTCTGTGAGCCAAAAGAAATATTCTCCAGCAAATTGTTCTGTCTAATTTTACTGCATAATTAAGCAGATTATACTATAAATTAATGTGTTGACACAGTTAACTATTTCTTATTTACTTTTCTTTCCCTAAGGATTGTGCTACTCTGCAGAAGGCCTTTTAAGGAGAAACATCCCATTAACTTTTTTAACATAGAGGTGGGAAAACAAACAGCAACAAGTATAGCTACAATAGATGCCCTAGACACCCTAAAAGGATGTCACCTTGAACATTAGAGAGCAGTAAGTTACAGAGAGGGATAGCAGTATAGGGAAGCTAGAATATTGCCTATTTCTCAAAATGTGATCTGCTTTCAAATCCTGAGGGAGCTCATTAAACATATAGATTCCTGGACTCCAGCCCAAACTATTGAATTTGAATCTCTCAACAGAGTCCCTCCCTAGTCGGCCATTTTTTAAAAAGCTCCCTAGATCCCTAGGTGATTTTTTTTTTCTACTCTGGCACATTAAATATTAGAACTCAGGGAATCTAATTCATTCCAAGTTAATATGCTTCAGTTAGGGTATTTTGGACTAGAGTACTCTGGCTAATTTAAACACACAGGAAATGACTGAGAACTCTCAAAAGCCATTGAGGCAGAAGAAGCAGTATTGGGAACGAGAAGGAATGGAGTTAATCCATGGAGTATAGGAAGCAGGAGCCACAACATGAACAAGCTGTTTGGAAAATAGTAACTCAGACTGGATGGACACTAGCCATTTTTAGTGTCTTTGCTTCTCTGGAGTAGCACAGGTCATGTAGCTGGGCCTTTGAAGACAAGGCTGGATTCAATAGGGAAAAGAAAGCTCCAGTGAGGAACCTATACTGTGTAAAGAAGTGAAATTATTGCTGAGCACTCCAAACACAATTTCCCTTTCTATACTACTTAAGAATTTAGTTTCTTTACAACACCAAGGTCAAGGGGTTGGATCTCTATACTAGCCAACCATCAAATAATAATAATAATAATAATAATAATAATAATAATAATAATAATAATAATAATAATAACTTAGTTTCAGTATTATTTGAAGCCTCGTATTGCTATCTGTAAGCAACCCCTTAATAAGATCTACCCTAGAAGGGGTCTTCACTTATAGAAACAATGGGGCCTTTAAACCATCAAGTAGAAATGAGTGCTAGAGCTTTAAAAGGCCTCAGCCCAGCCTACCCAGCTCTTTGGTGGTGCTGTCTGTCTGTAAAAGTTTCCTTTGTGCACATCTAATTATTCCCCTACCCTCACCCTGAGAGGGCCTGTCAAGTTTTAGGTTGTGGCCCCCTAGTTTGAGTAATTCAATAATGTTTTGTTGTGAAAACATAGCAAAGATAAATAACTTTTTTTATGTAGTAGTACCACTTCAGTTAGTCAACTAATTAAATTATTCATATAACCGTAGTGTCCATGGCATTAGGTTCCCATCGTCTGCCCTCTGCCTTAACATTCTTCCCTCTGCTTCGAACACTTTTCCAATTCACATTTCTGGCTCCTCAGCATTCCTATTTGAGCTCAAATGATATTTTCTTAAAGAGAAATCTCCATAAACATCCTTACCCCTGCCCTGTCTTCCATCCCACCCTCACTGCCTGATCACTCCCTAGTCTATCACTGTGTCTTTCCTTCATAGTACTCATTGTTATCAGAGATCACTTCTTTATGCATTTGGTTACTGGTTTAATATATTTCTCACTAATCCCCACCCCTGCATACACACTTCCAAATAAATGTAAAGTGTCTGCTTTCTTCAGTAGGGTATGACTTAGACTGCCACATATTTTATTAAATTAATTTATTTTTTGAGAAGTAAAACTGTCTTTATTCTCAGACAACATGAAATATATACATAGATCTATTTACATAGATATGTAGAGAAAATTCTAAGGAATTTTCAAAAGAACTTTTAAAGCCAACAATTGAATTTAGCAAGGTCACGGCATACAAGATAAGGTTGTAAAACTGAATTGTATTTCTATTAATGAACAATTAACAATTGAAATTTTTAGAAATTATAATTACAAAAACATCAAATATATGAAATATTTAGTAATAAATATAACAAAATATGTGCAATTTAAAGACTCAATAAATGAAAAGATATGCTGTACTCATTGGTCAGAAGATATTAAGATGTCAATTGTTTCCAATAAATATGTAGATTCAGTGCAATCCTAAATACATCTCAAAGGCATTTTTGTAGAAATTGATAAGCTGACCCTAACATATGTATGAAAATGTGAAGTACCTGAAATAGCCAAAAAAAATTCATAAAAGATCAAAATCCTAGGACTTACACCTTCTGACTTCAAAACTTATTAAAAGTGACAGTAATCAAGACAGTGTGGTATTAGCATAAGATAGACATATAGATCAAAACAATAGGATAAGATGGTACATATTTTAAGTAGGACTTCTTAGCATGGGCATAGAAGGCCTTTTCTTTCCATTCTATCTTTAACCACATTTCACTATTCACCCCATACCTTAAACACACCATTGTACTTACAGTTACCTGAATATACCATGCTCTTTTATTTTCCATGGGCATTTCAGTTTTCTTTGCCTCTTTCTTTGCAGAATTTAAAAAAAAAAAAAATGAGAGAGAGAGTGAGAGAGAAAAGTCAGGGTGGATTGGGTTGCAAGACCTCTGTGACACCTCATGATGTCTTTGTCTCTTTTATTTTCTTTTTATTGATAAATTTTCTCTCCAGGTTTTCCTGCCTTTCCTTTAGTAAGAGTTTAACCGTGCTATGCGCAAATCAGTAATTTATTTTATCTATTTTTTGGTGGCTGGCTGGTATGGGAATCTGAACCTTTGACAGTCAGTCTCACCACCAGTCAATAGTGTTTAAATTGTAGTCAATGATTAGGGAAGATGAGAGGTGTTAGACCTGAAACATTATAAACTGTGATGATTAAAGTAGTGTTTATGCTTTTATTGTCAAATATAATTACATACATATATATATATTTATATATCTTTTAAATTTAAATTAATTTAATTTTTGCTTACAATAGACCATTAGAGCCTATAGACAAATTTAAGTGCTTAAGAAATTTAGACACAATGGGAATTTTACATTCAAATACATAGGTCTTTCTTCAGGAGTCTCTCTAAGCCCATTCTTAATTGTTTAGACAACTGAAAAATGTCACTATTGGTTTATACCAAATTTGATTTGTCTTTTTTATTAAAAAGTAGTTTATTATGTATCTTTAATTTCAAAAAGGAAACTTGCAAGCTTGTTTAGCTAATTTTATTAATGAATAATTTGGTATAAAGTGTTGACCTAAGAGAAACTGAGACCAAACATATAAAGCATAGGATATATTGAGCCAATATGAAGATTGCAAGCAGGGAAATGCATAGGTCAGGTTGCCCTGAAAAATGTTCTCTAAAGGGGACCAGCAGAGCTCAGCATTTTATAATCACAAGAAGGGGGAAGAATCAAATGAGAGAAGACCCCCTAACCCCCCCCGAAATCATTACATCAGTGTTTCTGTTGGTTAGTACATACATATGGATTTTGGATTGTTACTAGGTTGCATCCTACATGCAGAAATCTAGGGGAAGAATTACAAGAGGCATTATAGGCAATTTTATTACTTTTCTGGTGCCTGTATATCTGAAAATGGTCATATGATAATGTGAGGAAGTGACTACTGGCTTATTTCAGATTTTCCCAAGGCACCATAATTTAGCTAACCTGGTCAGACCACATTTTTTAGTTATAAAAAGTTAGGATTTGTAATAGAAAAACAAACAAACAGATTTTATATTTTATTTCTAAAAGTTACATTAACGGTAAATATTGAGATTGACCTTTATGAGTCAATGATTTCTGACCATGGTTGAGCATGGTTTTACAGTGGAGATATTATATTAATTACGTGTTATTTTAAAAAAATTATGCTACAGCTCTCATGATTCTACGGATTAATAGTTTGGGAGAGAGACATCAATGAGTATAGTTTAACGTGATTTATTTTTAGATTTCTAGTTACTGATAGATAACCAATATTAAAAAATAAATGATCATTTTGAAAATATAATCTCATCGAAGTTTAATTACCACATTTTTAGTATAACTGCTGCTTTTCTCAGAGGATAATGCAAACTATATCGTCATTTATCTTCTATGTGTATTAATTTTCTTGGGAGTAAAACAATTGATATAGAAAGTGAATATTTCAGTTTATGGGATTGGAATCCAGTAGTAACAGTACAGTACCATGACATTTCCTGCTATTGTAAATAAACATACATATTAAAATGAAAGTATTTATAATGAGGAAAAATAAGACTAAGGACATTTTTGGCTGATTATTAATCAGTAAATAGTCATGTACTAATTTTATCTGTTTAAAATACAAGTTTTCATGTTAATGCATTTGTGTTTATGTGAATCCATACATTAGATTTATAAGGTATAAGTACTTTTTATTAATTAGCAATCTAATATTTGACAAAGAGCTTTATTTTTATATATAAGATATTCAAGTTACTAAAACACCCTGAGAACTTACTATTTGAAGAATTAAGGAATAATCATGAAATGATAAGTAATACAAACAATAAACATTATAAATAAAGCATATTAAATGAATGTCAATCTATTTTTAGAAAGGAAGTCCTGTGTTATTAGAAGAAGCTGCTATTGGTTTGACTAATCTGAAAAACTCCGAGATGGAGGGAGAATTTTCAGTGGGCATAGAGAATTGTTTAATTTCAGGAAGCAGAATATTGATGGCTGAGACATTCAAGAAAGGGTAGATGGAGGGATATTGGAAAGAAAATAGAAGTAGTCCAAGAGACAGAAAGGATGTATGAACAGAGAGGATTATGTATGAAATAGTGTGATAGATATATTTGGAAAAGTAGTTTAAGGTAGATTGTAGAGAATTATGAAGGGTTTAGTATTGCAATTGTGTACTTTAGAAATAGTGGGCTATTTAAAAGCTTTTGAATCTTTGGAATATTTCTTTAAGAGAAAGATTTCATATAGTCATTTTCAGAGTGTGGTGTAAAGATAGAGCTCCTGATAAAATTGTTTGGGGAGTTGCTAAAAATGCACGTTCAAGCTCCCTAAACCCTAACCTGATTTAGAAGGTCTGGGTGGGATCCAGGTCTCTATTTTTAGCAAGATTCTCTATTATTTCTTACTTTACGGTAGCGTTCAAGAACCACTGGGGGAGAGATCATAGCCAGAGGAGCACTACTTTAGGGTTGCTAGAGCCAGCGTCTCATGCTACTCCGGGACTTATCTGCACATGTGGATCATCTCAAACATTCTAACTCAACAATACACCTGAACAATTAAAGACGGCTACATTTTTTTCTGTGCTAAACTTGAAATGGTCAGAAATTGTGATTCTCTCCCAACCCGCGTTCAGAACCGAGGCTCTGTTATTAAATTTTCACCATATTAATTAGGACTTTCCTGGTTGCATGAAATAGAATACATAGAATATGCAAACTTAGCAATTTCTTTTCTGTAACTATCGGAGAATAACTTTTTGAAAAAATTAGGAGTTTTATCTGGAATTTCGTTTTTGGGTTTTTCTTTTGTATTGCATTTTAAAAAAATATTTCTTAAACAACATTTAGGAAAAGAAATGCAACTTCATACATTTAACTATTGATGCATTAATTTAAATCATTTGTATAAGGCCATGTTTTAATTACTCAGTCACATGTGGAATGTGTATAAAGAATAATGAAGTTTTCAATTTGTTCATCATGAATCTGTAAATTTTTCTCCTTTATTCTTTCCATTTTGAAAAAAAACAAATCATTCCCATGCTTCCATATGCTGGGCGTTGATAGTCGAATTTGAAAATCTCTGTTCCCTGTGATTGATGAGGGTAAGGCTGTCATGAAAATTACCATGTGAAGTTAAATGCAGAATTTGTTTTCTCTGTGAATTGATTGCTCATGTAAAATCAGTTTTTACTGCTGCTGGTATTTAATATCTAAAGCCACCACTTGCTTTTCTTTTTAAAAATGAAACAATTACTGGTTTAACATATGTATGAAACTTTTTTCTTTTCTTCTATATTATTAAATAGAAGGTAAAATGTTATGGTTTGGGCTGAGCTGTGAATTCCATGTTTCCTTTGCAATAGATAAAATAAAGATAGACAAGTAAGATATTAGAGAGGTCTGTAAAATATTCACAAAGTATCCGCCATTAGGTTTATCTGAATTTTCTTTTTATTATTCCCTTTTTGTATGATGTGCCATTTAATATCATATTCGTTCGTTTCATTGTCAAAATCTAAAGAAATAGTAGCTTTCTACCCAGCAATTAGACTAGTCTCTATTTTTTATAGATGATTTTCATTTATTTGCTTTACTTTGATAAATAATAATTTAAATGTATGAAGGGGCTGATCGTTTCAGTAATAAATATATAACTAGAGTAGGTTAGACACTTTAAAAAGGTGTAATAATGCATTCAAATCATCTTGGTTAATATTCAAAAACTGAATTGTAAAAATCATAAAAAGTTGTGTTAATCATAATCCAAGACACATCAGAGTAAACATTAATGAATCCAACCTATTTCTACTTTAACTTGTCTCTCAAAATCCTATAACAATAAATATACTCTTAAAGGTAAATTTTAGGCATTTATCAGTTTATCTGCTAGACGATTATATGATACTGTTCAGTCATGATACATATTCAACAATGTAATAAATTAATGCAATTGAAGGTGCTTTATTAGATTAATTATGTGGGGCTTAGGTAGTAATTAAATAAACTATGGTATAATGTATTTATAACAATTTAAAGAAAACACTTTTTTCTGTATCTTTGATTATTGTTATTATTTTTTATTCCTGAAAACCTTTCAGAAGTTAAGGTGAGGAAAAATAACAGCATTTTAGGGTCTGATTATCAGTGCTCTAAATTACAAACACTTGTACTGGAACAAATTATATTATGGTTAATTTTTTTCCTTTAAAGGGAGAATATCAATGGTTGAAAAATAATTCAGGCGATTTATCATCATCTTTGAAAAAGTAAAATAACAATATAGCCCATTTAAGAGACATATTAATCTTCTATGTGACTCCAGAAGTAAGCAGAATTTTAAAAAGCATCTTCAAAAATTATTTGTAATATACTTCTGTTCTCTAAATGTATATCTCTAACATTCTTTTAAAAAATTAAGACATAAAGACAATACTGGATGCCAATGCTTCAGGAAATGGCAAAGTAGGAAAGGCTGAAAAATGTAAGTAGGGTGGTAGTTAGTTTGTAATGACAAAAAAATACATGTTTTTCTTTTGCATATTAAGTTATGTTAGAATACCGACTGGTTAAGTGACAGAACTGAAATTCACACTCAGTTTGTCTGAATCGACTATGCACACCTTTGACCACAATACCTTGATATAGTGGTTAAGAAGGTATTTTGTTGATCCAGATAACCTGGGTTCAAACACCGACTCTATACTTGCCAGCTGCCTGATCTTGGTCAAGTTACTTAAACCACCCTGTGTCTCAGGTTTTTAGTTCTAAATGAAGGTAATAATAATATAAGAGTACTTACCTCATAAGGTGCTTATGAGGATTAAATGAATTAATACATTTAAAGCACTCAAAATGATTAAAGGAACATAATAAGTGCTCAAGTAATTTAGCAAGTAGATTAATATAGTTATGTAGGGGTATGTTTACCATCAGTCATAGAGTATTTTCTAAAAGTTTACATTGTTCACAATTATTCCATGATTTGTTTTTATTTTTTTAAATGAATTTATTGTTACTTGAATATAAGTTCAAATTTTGTTGTTCTTTTTTCATACTTATTGCCATTTGAGAAACTAGTAAGTACAAGTTTCTGATTCAGAAACACATTTGTTTTTCTAGTTCTCAAAATGGACCAAAATTTGTTCCAGTTTGGGCCTTGGCATTTATTGTTGCTTCGCTGGCATTTAAAGTCAGCTTCAACTCATCATCCAGGTCTTGGCTTCATGGCATCTTTGTAGAGTAATATCCATTCCTGGCTATTCAACCTAGTATTCTACAATCACCAAGCAATCCCCACCTCCAGTCACTCTCTCTCCCATTATTATGTATTATTTTTTTTCTGATATAATTTAACTCTAAATTATATTCTTTTTTTTCCTTCCAAATTTTATTTTATTTTGTCAATATACAATGTGGTTGATTATTGTGGCCAGTTACCGAAAACTCCCTCCCTCCTTCCTCTCCCCCCTCCCTCCCAACAGTGTCTTTTCTGTTTGCTTGTCGTATCAGCTTCAAGGAATTGTAATGGTTGTGTCTTCTTCCCTCCCCCGCCCCGTTATTTTTTTGTGTGTATTTATCTATTTATTTTTAGCTCCCACAAATAAGTGAGAACAAGTGATATTTCTCTTTCTGTGCCTGACTTGTTTCACTTAATATAATTTTCTCTAGGTCCATCCATGTCATTGCAAATGGCAGTATTTCATTCTTTTTTATAGCTGAGTAGTATTCCATTGTGTAGACATACCATATTTTCCATATCCACTCATCTGATGATGGACATTTGGGCTGGTTACAACTCTTAGCTATTGAGTGCTGCAATGAACATTGGGGAACAGGTATACCTTCAACTTGATGATTTCCATGCCTCTGGGTATATTCCCAGCAGTGGGATAGCTGGGTCATATGGTAGATCTATCTGCAATTGTTTGAGGAACCTCCATACCATTTTCCATAGAGGATGCACCATTTTGCAGTCCCACCAACAATGTATGAGAGGTCCTTTTTCTCTGCAATCTTGCCAGCATTTATCATTTAGAGTCTTTTGGATATCAGCCATCCTAATGGGGGTGAGATGGTATCTCAGTGTGGTTTTGATTTGCATTTCCAGAATGCTGAGTGATTTGAGCATTTTTTCATATGTCTGTTGGCCATTCGTATATCTTTCTTTGAGAAATGCCTATTTAGATCTTTTGCCCATTTTTTAATTGTGTTGCTTGTTTTTTTTTCTTGTAAAGTTGTTTCAGTTCCTTGTATATTCTGGATATTAGTCCTTTGTCAGATGTATGTTTTGCAAATATTTTCTCCCACTCTGCTGGTTGTCTTTTAACTCTGCTAATTGTTTCTATTGCTTTGCAGAAGTTTTTAGCTGGTTGTCTTTTAACTCTGCTAATTGTTTCTATTGCTTTGCAGAAGTTTTTAGTTTGGTATAATCCCATTTGTTTATTTTACCTTTGGTTGCCCGTACTTTTGGGGTCATATTCATGAAGTCTGTGTCCAGTCCTACTTCCTGAAGTGTTTCTCCTATGTTTTCTTTAAGAAGTTTTATTGATTCAGGGTGTATATTTAATTCTTTAATCCATTTTGACTTGACTGTAGTATATGGTGAAAGGTATGGGTGTAGTTTCATTCCCCTGAATATTGATATCCAGTTATCCCAGCACCATTTGCGTAAGAGGCAGTCTCTTACACAGTGTATAGGCTTGGTGCCTTTGTCAAAGATCAGATGGCTGTAGGTGTGTGGGTTGATTTCTGGATTCTCTATTCTATTCCATTGATCAGTGTGTCTGTTTTTATGCCAGTACCATGCTGTTTTGGTTATTATGGCTTTGTAGTATAGTTTAAAGTCAGGTAGTGTTATGCCTGCAGCTTTATTTTTTTTTTGCTCAGCATTGCTTTGGCTATGTGGGTCTTTTGTTATTCCGTATAAGTGTCTGGATAGCTTTTTTTCCATTTCTGAGAAAAATGTCTTTGGAATTTTGATGGGGATTGCATTGAGTTTGTATATCACTTTGGGTAGTATGGACACTTTCACAATGTTGATTCTTCTAATCAAAGAGCATGGGATATCTTTCCATCTTCTTGTATCTTCTCTAATTTCTCTCAGGAGTGGTTTGTAGTTCTCATTATAGAGATTTTTCACATCCTTGGTTAACTCTGTTCCTAAGTATTTTATTTTTTTTGTGGCTATTGTAAATGGGCAAGCTTTCTTGAGTTCTATTTCTGCCTGTTCACTATTGGAGAATAGAAATGCTACTGATTTTTGTGTGTTGATTTTGTATCCTGCTACTTTGCTGAAATCCTTTATCAACTCCAAGAGTTTTTTTGTAGAGGCTTAAGGCTGTTCGATATATAGGATCAGGTCATCTGCAAACAGGACAGTTGGACTTCATCTTTTCCAATCTGGGTTCCCTGTATTTCCTTCTCTTCTCTGATTGCTTTGGCTAGTACTTCCAACACTATGTTGAATAGGAGTGGTGAGAGTGGGCATCCTTGTCTAGTTCCTGTTCTTAAAGAAAAAGCTTTTCCCCATTCAGGATGATATTGGCAGTGGGTTTGTCATGTATGGCTTTAATTATGTTGAGATAGCTTCCATCTATACCTAACTTATAGAGGGTCTTTGTCATAAATGAATGTTGAGTTTTATTGAATGCTTTCTCAGCATCTATAGAGATGACCATATGGTCCTTGTGTTTGATTTTATTAATATGGTGTATCATATTTATTGATTTGCATATGTTGAACCAACCTTGCATCCCTGGGATGAATCCCACTTGAATGTGATGAATTATTTGCGTATGTGTTGCTGTATTCTGTTAGCTAGTATTTTATTGAGGATTTTTGCATCTATATTTATCAAGGATATTGGCCTGGAGTTTTCTTTTTTAGTTGTATCTTTACCTGGTTTTGGTATCAGGATGATGTTTGCTTCATAGAATGAGTTTGGGAGATTTGCATCTGTTTCAATCTTTTAGAATAGTTTGTAAGAAATTGGTGTCAATTCCTCTTGAAATGTTTGGTAAAATTCTGCTGTGAATCCATCTGGTCCTGGGCTTTCCTTTGTTAGGAGCTTTCTGATAACAGCTTCAATCTCCTTTAGTGTTATTGGTCTGTTCAGATTTTCTACATCTTCTTGGCTCAGTTTTGGTAGCTTGTGTGTGTCTAGAAATTAATCCATTTCCTCCAGATTTTCAAGTTTGTTGGCATATAGTTGTTTATAGTAGTCTCGAAGTATTCCTTGTATTTCAGGTGTATCAGTTGTAATATCACCTTTTGCATTTCTAATTTTTATTTGAATCTTCTCTCTTCTTTTTTTAGTTAGCTGTGCTAATGGTCTGTCAATTTTATTTATCTTTTTAAAAAACCTACTTTTTGATTCATTGATCTTTTGTATTATTTTCTGGGTTTCAATTTCATTAAGTTCTGCTCTGATCTTAATGATTTCTTTCCATCTGCTAACTTTGTGTTTGCATTGTTCTTGTTTTTCTAATTCTTTAAGTTGAAGTGTTAGGTTGTTCACTTGCAATCCTTCCGTTCTTCTGAAGTAAGCATTTAATGTGATTAATTTCCCCTTAGTACTGCTTTTGCAGTATCCCACAGGTTTTGGTATGATGTATCATTATTTTCATTAGTTTCAATAAATTTTTTATTTCATGTTTGATTTCTTCTTGGATCCATATGTCATTACGTAGGATGCTGTTTAATTTCCATGTGTTTGTATAGTTTCCAGAATTTCATTTGTTATTGATTCTAATTTTAATCCATTGTGGTCTGAAAAAATACATGGGATAATTCCAATTTTTTTGAATCTGTTGAGACTTGATTTGTGACCTAACATGTGATCTATCCTGGAGAATGATCCATGTGCTGATGAGAAGAATGAATATTCTGAGGTTGTTGGATAGAATGTTCTGTAGATATCTGCCAAGTCCAATTGGTCTAGTATGTTGTTTAGATAAACCCACTGCCAATATCATCTTGAATG
>NW_007730077.1:161969-163467 GCF_000696425.1 Galeopterus variegatus
CTGTCCAATATTGACAGTGGGGTGTTCAGGTCCCCTGCTCTTATGGTATTAGTGTCTATTTCCTTCTTTAGGTCTAATAGAGTTTGTTTTATAAATCTGGCTGCTCTGACATTGGGTGCATGTATATTTATGATTGTTAGTCTTTTTGATGGATCAATCCTTTTATCATTATGTAGTGGCCCTCATTATCTCTTTTCATGGTTTTTAGTTTAAAGTCTATTTTATCAGATATAAGAATAGCTACTCCAGCTTGTTTTTCATTTCTGTTTGCATGGTAAATCTTTTTTATCCTTTCACTCATAGTTTATGTGAGTCTTTATGGGTGAGGTGGGACTCTTGAAGGCAGCATATAGTTGGGTCCTCCTTTTTAATCCAGACAGTCTATATCTTTTGATTGGGGAATTTCAGCCTTTTACATTAAGAGTTGTTATGGAAAAGTGTTGATTTAATCCTAGCAATGATTATTGTTTGGATGTCTTAGGTGTCTTTTTTTCCTTTCTTTCTGATTTAATGTTTGTTTTCTGTATTTGATGGTTTTTTGGGTTGTAGATAGCCTTTTTGTTTGTTTGTTTTCTCTTCATGAATGCCATTTTTATTATACTAGTGTGTTGTGATTTTTCTTAGGTTTTTATGGCAGTGGCAGTTATTTTTCAGGTACCAAACCCAGTACTCCCTTGAGAATTTCTTGTAAGGGTGGTCATGTGGTAGTGAACTCCTGCAGTTTTTGTTTGTCTGAGAAATATACTATTTGCCCTTCATTTTGGAAGGATAGCCTTGTGGGGTGGAGTATTCTTGGCTGGCAATCTCTGTCTTTTAGTATTTTGAATATATCATCCTATTCCTTTCTGGCTTTTAGGGTTTTAGATGAAAAGTCTGATGTTAGTCTGATTGGAGCTCCCTTATAGGTGATTTGGCACTTCTCTCTTGCAGCTTTTAAGATTCTCTCTTTGTCTTTAATTTTTCCAATTTGAGTATAACATGTCTTGGAGAAGACCTTTTTGGATGAATATGTTTGGGAATCTTTGACCTTCCTGAATCTGAAGATCTGTGTCTTTTCCAATAACTGGGAAACTTTCTGCCACTATTTTTTGAATATGTTTTTAATGCAATCTCCTTTTTCTTCCCCTTCTGGAATACCCATGACTCAGATATTTGAGCACTTGAGGTTGTCTGATATCTCTCTCAGATTTTCTTCAATGCCTTTAATTCTTTTTTCTTTTGGCTGCCTGTGTTATTTCAAACAGCCCATCTTTGAGGTCAGAAATTCTTTCTTCTTCTTCTGTAAGCCTGCTGGTTAAACTCTCTGTTGTGTTTTTTATTTTGTTGCATGAATTCTTCAGTTTGGCAAGTTCTGCTACATTCTTTTTCAGAGCATTGATTTCCTTGTACATTTCTTCTTTCGGGTCCTGTATACTTTTCCTCATTTCATCATGTTGTCTAGCTGAGTTTTCTTTTATCTCATTCAGTTTCCTTAGAATTATCACTCAAAATTCCTTGT
>NW_007730077.1:164360-204594 GCF_000696425.1 Galeopterus variegatus
TCTTCTTCTGTAAGCCTGCTGGTTAAACTCTCTGTTGTGTTTTTTATTTTGTTGCATGAATTCTTCAGTTTGGCAAGTTCTGCTACATTCTTTTTCAGAGCATTGATTTCCTTGTACATTTCTTCTTTCGGGTCCTGTATACTTTTCCTCATTTCATCATGTTGTCTAGCTGAGTTTTCTTTTATCTCATTCAGTTTCCTTAGAATTATCACTCAAAATTCCTTGTCAGACATTTCAAGGGCTTCTTGTTCTATAGCATCTAGAGCTTGAGAGTTATTACCCTTTGGTGGTGTACTTTCTTGATTTTTCATATTTCTGGTATCTTTCCTTTGATGTTTTGTCATTGTGGCAGGGGGTTTCACAGTCCACAGGTTTGACATTATTGTCTGGCTAGGATGTTGCTGAGTTTGCCAATTTGGTATGGCTACCTCAGTGTCTGCCCAGTTGGCCACTAGTTCCCTGCATGTGTGGTTGCCTCAGGTCTTGGGCCTCTAGGGTGAGTGACCTCTCTGGTCAGCATGCACTCGGCTGGGCTGCTGGGTTGTGTGGCGGCACCGCAGGGTGTGTGGTCTCTGTGGAGCTTCCGCCTCCCCTGCTGGATGTCTCCCTGCTCTGCGTGCACTGGGATGGGCTGCTGGGTCACATGGCAGTGCCACAGGGCATGTGGTCTCTGCAGAGCTTCCGCCTCTCCTGCTGTATGTCTCCCTGCTCCATGCGCACTGGGCCGGGCTGGGGATGGAGACAGGCAGTGGCAGTGAGGCCTACCCGTTGGATCAAGAGGCAGCATTGCAGGGCATGTGGTCTCTGAGGAGCTTCCGCCTCCCTTGCTGAACCCTAAATTATATTCTTATTCATTTATTTGTTTACTCATTACTTGTTTATTGTCTAATTTCAGTGCTAGAATGCAAGCTCCTTGAGGGCAGAGATTATGTCCTGGGTATGCCATTTATTGCCAATCTTGCCTCCAGTTCAGCTGACTCTTGGTAGTGCTCTTACTTGGTCTTCTAGGCACTAGTCAGAAACAAGTATTCTCTGCTCTTTAATACTTACCTAAAATTTATTTGGGAAATATATTTTGGAGGTCTCCAAATCATTTGTAGTTCTGTTTACCCTCCTAGATTTTTTTGGTTTTACTCTCACTTTTTAACCAGTCATCAACAAACTAGGTATCTGGCATTGATCATTTGTTCATCTTAACGTTGTGGAATTATTTTTATTGAACTGAGTTTTCACATTATATCCTAGCCCACACTGATGAATGTAAAAGAAACATTACTTACAGAACTTGCCATTATTATTTCAGAAGTGGTGTAATTCAGGATTTAACTTATGTCCTCAATATCAGTTACTCTATAAAAACAGAAACACCTGTAAGTAGCTAAAAGGGAAGGAATTTGATGCAGGCAGTGGTTATGTGAATGAGGAGGCACTGAGAAGCTGAACTACATGTGGCAGATAAGAAAGTATTGACAGACTAGTTACCACCCCTAGGCTGGAGGGACAAAATGAGAAGGCAGCCTTTCTGAAGCCAGGGGGTTAGTGGTACCTGGAGGTAGGAAGATGTGCCTGTGCCTTGAGAGCCAGAGCCAGACACATGAAGGAGACACAGCAGCTTCTAGAGATGTCACATTAGACAGAGAGGTTGGAGAAAAATACCCTGGCTGCTCCCTTCTAGTCACCTTCCATTCTCCATTTAGCACTTCCCATTGGCTAAACCCAGCCAGAAGTCAACCAATAGGAAATCCTGGAGAAAAGTAGCTTTCATGTCAGCCACCTGCAGCATGAAGGAGAACAGGAGAGCCACGAGGAATAGATCAAAGGCAAAAGGTCCCTGGACTGGCCTACTATTCATGAA
Organism: Galeopterus variegatus; assembly: GCF_000696425.1. NCBI lineage: Eukaryota > Metazoa > Chordata > Mammalia > Dermoptera > Cynocephalidae > Galeopterus > Galeopterus variegatus. The sequence goes on from NW_007730077.1 coordinate 166,216, forward strand.
GAAACGTAAGTGCAAATTGTACTCAGTCCTCAGAATGGGAAATAGGCAAGACTCTTCATAGCAATTGATTTCTTTACATATAGCAGGCTCTAAATTATGCCACCAATCATGATTCTTTCCTTGTGATGGTTTCTGAAGAACATAAAGTCAATTTTGTGCCTCTCTTTTGGCATTGTGCTCAGGAGTCTTACAGAATACATTTTAATTACTGTGCTTACTCACAGATTCATTTTCTAAATGTTGTTATTCATCTGGCTAGATGCTGCAGCTACAACTGTGTGTTAGTAACACATATGGTCCTTGGTTCTGAAGAAGTGGCTACTGTGATTTTGGGTGCTATCATCCTGACCAATCTGTCTATTGCTTTCAAGATGAAGCTGGTGTAGGGTCATATACTAACTAAGCTCGAGTTAGAGGTCTGGGTTTTTTACTCCAAATCCTATACTCTTACAATTATGCTTATGTTTTAATACTCTTACTTTTTTTCCAGTCCTTAGCTATGTGTTACTTCTTCTGAGGAAGTCATTATTGTGCCTTTGTCATAGCCTCTAGAACAATGTATTGTAATAGGACATTCTCCTTGCTTTTTCTCTTTCTTCTAGGTACTTTGAGTACATCTTTATTTTCAGCACCTACCATAGTGTTTGATACATATAGCATGCTTAATAAACATAATTTGAATGAATGAATAAGGGAATGAATTCAAAGTGACCCAGTCCATTTGGAGAAATGTAATGCCACACACAAAAAATTGAATTCAATTAAGACTAGTTACGGGATGTAAACTTTTCAAAGCAATCAAGTGAAGAAATAGAAAATGGGCATTACAAATAAAACAAGTTGTGCAGATCTGTCATGATGATATGCAAAATTGATGGGTTCACTGTGCAGTGTATTATGATCAGGCATTAAGCACTTAAATTTCCTTTTCCAATTTTCTAAATCTGGCATATACCTCTTCTTTGGTTAAAATTGTTCAGTGCTTTGAATAAAATACCCTTATAAATGGGCAATAAGACTCTTCATAGCTTTAGGTATAAAGATAATAAAGAAATTAATCTTCTCAGTGCATAAAAATTCAAAGGACCAGCTGTATTTTAGGTGCACAGAGGGTCATAAATAGGTAGAATTTGCTTTGTGCTTTACTAGATACCTGAGAGAGGAATTAGGAGCCCCTTTTAGGTCTTGGTGCTATTTGTGAAACTGGAAACATGTGAATCCTGGAGAAACCTCAGGATTTTCCTGACCTTGTAAGAAAAGGCTGGAAAACTAGTTGCTGGGAAAATTGGACATCACAATTGAACCATAAGTGGATATTACAAATTTGTGAGAGCATGACTGTGATATCACTGAGAGATGAAATTTTAAGATAGTGCTAAAATAACACAACTTTGTTGACTGGCTTTTTAAGCAATGGAGGGTATGAGAATATGAGTGAGGCAGTGCTAAGGCCTTTCTCTTTGAAAAGAATAAAAAATGCTATAGGTTTTCTATAGTGATATTTCTGGATTGAAGTAAAGGAAAATATAATTTTGGATGTTGATGATAGAAGGACTGCAGGAAAGAAGTATCAGTGTTGCTATATAGCTCACATGCCATTTTGTAGTATGACATGATGGCTGGACCAGAGACCTCAACTTCAATGTAAAGATGGGTAAAGCCATTGTTTGAGTTCAAAGTTATTTAAAGTATGCGTAAATTTACTATATGGAGCATCTCATTGATACACTGTTTTTGTTTTTATGTTTGAGATGTCAGGGCTGTTTGATTATTCAGCTCATACATTTATTGTTCAATTTATTCATTCTCATGCTTTCATCAATTACTGAGTTCCTTTTATTTTTAGTTACTAGGAATAATGCAACATGCTGCGTTAGGAGTTCGTAGTGTGGTAAAGGAGGGAGACAAACAGCTCAAATAATACATATTGAACTTGATAAAACAGTGACTAAAACTTCCTTGAGAACAGAAAGCAGGAAATAATTAATTTTGTGGAGGGGATTAGAGAATTTAAAAAGAGAGATGATTTTATTTGAGCAGAAGATTTAATGGTGAGTATCATTCCTCCAATTATTGGGAAAAAAAAAAAAAGCCCTGGCAGCCAAGAAGAAAGTATCTATTACTCTGTAGTTTAGAATAATAATCAGTATTTATTTTAGAGTTCAGATCCTTAGTAGTTAGTTTTGAGGACACTGAGTCAAATAGGCTGATTTTAATTTAATGTCTCTCTTGCTTCACTGTAACTCTCTCCCCAAGCATGTGAGGAAGACTCTCTACCATGCAGGATCTTATACCCCTTGCAATGCCTTCAGTAGTTTGGATCTCTCTTCTATTCTGTCCTGTGTCATAATACTGAACCAGCGTTGTTCTAAATTACAAGTATCTGTGTTATTTTTTTCCCTGACTGTCTTGCACAGACAGTGCCTTGTAACCTGTGATAGTTTGCTGAGTAAAATAGTCTGGGTGTAACTTCACAGGAAATCCAGAGGATATTAGTTGGAATACAGAGATCAATGTGACTTTTATGTGTCCCGTCTATAATATTTTGGTTTAAAAGGAAAAAATTGAGCACAATAATAACAATATTTCATATATTATTCAATCTTATTTTTGTCAGAACACATAGATTAAAACAGCAATAATTCTAGAGCAAGAATGTCTAAATTTAAATTTGTAAATATATGTAGAGTTCAACTATTAAATAAACTAAAATGGTCATAATATATGCACTTAGAAAATATAGAACTTATATTGGCATTCAAAGATCTATGTAATTTTTAATGTTTCTTTACTCATATTTTTCCTTTAAAGAGAGAAAATTAGTTTAATTATAGCAATTATGGCATTGAATTATTTTGAAAGTAAATAGACTAACCCATTTGACCTTTACAACATTGTATTGGAAAAGGAGAAATATATAGAAGTGTGTATTTTAATATCTATATTATGATTATTCTAGGTTTCTAGGATGGAGGACAGCTTTGGTTTTTGGTACATGTATCTTCCGTGTAAGAATATTATAAATATTTCTATTAACTCTAGTAGTTTATAAGATTATCTCATACTTTCTATATATAAAATCATATTAACATAGAAACACTTTTATATTGATTATTTAATTTTCTTATTGCACTTGCTGAAAACTCAAATGTTAAATAATCATGTTGATATTTATAACTATAAACTTCCTAATTTTAATTAAATTGATTTTAAAGCTTTTTCTTTGGAGTAATATTTTCTTTTAATTATGGTAAATATATTTATTTAAATTATTTTTCTTATTTTTATTTTTATAAAGTTTATATGAGGAATGAATGTATTAACAAGAGTATTGATATTTTCTTGGGTTGCTAATTTTTTTGTGTTTAATTTTTTTTCCCTGTTTTGTCTGTTCTGCTGGAAGCTTGTGAGGCTTTGTTTATGTTTGTTTGTAATCCTTGCAAGAATTTGCAAGAATTTACCTAAGAAGAATTATTCATTCTTTTTAAGCAAACAAAATTCTCTTCCTTGTTTAATTATCGCCTTTCTCACAATTATCCTTTTTTTTTTTTTTTAGTCTTTTATTCAGTTTTTTTTGGGGGGGATGTTAACTTTTGAGCTTCATGTCTTCATGTCTTGTCCCTCATGCTATCTATCTCTTAGTTTCCTTGCTTTATGCTTTTAGATATTCCTTCCACTCAATATGCCATATTGCTAATATGATTTTCAATTATGACCACTCTAGTTTCTGGACCTTCTTCCTTCTGCCTTTTTTTTTTTTTTTAAGTTCTAAAACCACTTCTTTTTGTGTGGATTTATCTCACTAACAAGAAACTCAGAAAATGGTTTTTCATGTGAACAATGACTACAACAAAAGATAAAACTTGAACTCTTCTTACTGCACATACAAAGACCAACTCCAAGTGGTCCTAGGAATGAAATGACACTAACAAAATTTTAAGACTTTTAGTAGAATTTTAAAGGTGAGTATCTTGGGGAGGGTAGGATTTCTTAAACAAGACATTGAAAGCACTATCTATAAAACAGAATATTGGCAAATCTGATTATGTTGGAATTGGTAACTTTTGGTTTATAAAAGACACCTTAAAGAAATTAAAAGATAAGTTACAGATTGGGAGAAGGCATTTTTTTTTTTTTTTTGTCTTTTTCCGTGTCTGGCAACAGATTGCAACCCTCAGTGTCGCGCCCGTACCGGACCGGGACCGGCAACGGGATCGCAACCCTTGGTGTTGCTCCCACGCCTCGCTCAGCCAGTGAGCGGGAACCGGTCTGTATGTGGGATCCGAACCCTCGGCGGGAGTGCCACCGCGCTTCCCAAGCGGCGCACTATAGCAGTGCGCCACCGGGCCGGCCCGGGAGAAGGCATTTTTATTACACACAACCAACAAAATATTAAGTATCAAGGATATATAAATAAATCCTACAAATTAATAAAAAAGCAGAAGCACTTCAAAAATGAATGGGCATAAATCAGAAGCACTTGACAGAATAGGAAATATATATTGCCAATAAACATATGAAGAGATATTTTGGACTCAATAGTGATCACAGAATTACACATTATAGTGTAATGAGCTCTATTTTACATCCATTTGATTGGAAAAATGAAATAAAAAGCTCATTACACCAAGTGATTAAGACGATATGACTCCTCAGGGTCTTTTATACATTGTTTCTTTAAATATAAATCACTACAAATGCTTTAGAATGCAGTTGATATTATTCTGTATAATTTTGCTTGCTGTATGATAAAGTAATTCTGGCTGTTGATCCAGGAGAAAATCTTTCCTGTGTACACCGGAGACATGCACAAGGATGTTCATAGCAGCTCTCTTCATAAAAGCAAATATGTGGAAGCAAATCGAATGCTTCCACAGCAGAACGGCAGCTGAATATTATATATTAGACTGTTATAAAGCAGTACAGTGAATAAACTACAGTGACATATACCAGTATGAATGAATTATAGCTATGTAAACATAAATCCATAGCAATTTAAACATAAAACAATTGACATGAAAATAAATTTTTAGAAAAAAATATAAATGAGGCAAAACTATGTAAAAAGGAGAGAAAGGGGATACAATCATAGACTTCAGGAGGGTTATTCTCTGAGAAAGGGAACAAAATGATGGTGAGAGTGATTTTTACTTTTACCTGAGTGATTGGTGAGATTCTACTTTTCCATTGTGGGGTAGGCTCTCAGTTGTTTATTACACTACTCAAAAAGGATGGACCAGTTATGACAATATCACACACCAGGCCTATGATTGAGCAAATTCTGTACCCCATGATTCACAACAGAAATATTGCCATTTGTCTACTCCAGAAGAATTATTTTCCTAGAGGCCAGTTCTGAGTCTTCTGCTTCTTTCTCCTTTATTTTGAGCCCTCATTAGGAGTATGCTATTGTTTTCCTTTTTCCATTTGTTTTGGACTCAGGTCCTGATGCTGGTGTATCTTACATGGTGGAGATCCCTTGAGTGGTGGACGGTGTATTTGGGTCTTTAATTTAGAAACAGGCAGATTGAGAGTTTCTTGTTGAAGCTCCAGAAGGAAAGCATCTCTGCTTGGCCATCTCCTCATTGTCTCCCAGCCTCAGTCACGTGGACAGGCTTAAAGCTTCTCTTCATGCTCTGAAGACCAGCCAGATCAGACACACTAATGCAACATGCAGTGTCCTTCCCCAGTTGTGAGGATCTCTGTAGTCCAACCTCTCGTCAGGGTCTGTCTCAGCCTAAACTAAACTATGGGTTTCTCCATCACCAGGCCCCAGGCACTGTTTTCCCTGAGGGGTACTAGTCACAATATACAGATGTGTTAGACTTAAGAGTAAAGGGGAGCCAAGAAGTTTAAAAAATTGCTTTTTGCTCAGACATGTCTACTCTTTGAAAAGATAGTTTAATTTGACAATTTTTTTACTTTCATAGGATTATGAGCTCAGAATTACAGAAATTTTCTATTTATTTATTTCTATATTAATTCACTCATTTATTAATCATTTTTATTTTTCTTCATTTGCAAGACCTGAGTTTTTCAATACTTACTTTACAAAATAAAGGAAAAATGAAGCTCCTGGAATAGTCAGCAAAGTTTTAACATATACAGCTGGCAAAGCAGGTTTGAGAATAATCTAACTGTGTGAATAACTACAAAAGGTGTTAATTAAGTAGCAGGTGTTTTATCACCTATGTCTATTTGAAAAAAAATGTAGCACAGATGTAGAAAGCTTAAGTACATCTATAGTTTTTATAACAAAACTATACTCATTAGGTTCCATCTGTCACAATAACCTCAAACCACACTTAGTGCCAGCCAGTTAACACCCTGATTAAGCTATAGACCACCTGCAGCTTCAGCAATGTGGTGAATTCACCAAAACCTGGATAAAAATAGCATCAAAAAAAGGAAAAAAAGGTTCATCCTTTAGCCTTGTCATGCTCACACACAACGCCAGTATTTACTCAGGCACACACATCAGTAGTTTCATCTCTTTCTCTATTCTTTCTCTCAGACATGGGAGACTTGGTCGAAGGCCTTTCAGGCCCATAAACCATTAACTGCAAGCAGAAAATAATATTATATATTTTCTATTCCTTCAACTCAAATTTGAAAAATCCCAGGGAAGTACTTCAGCTTGCTTAGCTTAGGTTTCATTCTGTTTCCGAAGAAGATGGGGTACCTGGATTGACACATAACAGGATTTGATTGGTTGACTCTACCATAACCATGTGGGAGGAACAGGCAACCTAAATATATTTAGCCTGAAATTTAGCTTGAAAAAAAAATAATAATCTAAATGAACAATGTAATACAATTGATTCATGTATCTATGCGGGTACTTTGAAAAGTCTATGGAAAAATAGAAGACAATATGAATCCTTCCATGATCTTTTTGAAGTATCCTTGTATTGTTAGATGTACAATGTAAATTCTGTCTTCAATTTTTTTTTTTTTTTTTTTTGTAAAATCTTCATTGCTCACTTATGAATTGTGAAGCAGCTTTTCTTTTAATCAGGAAGAAAAAACAAAAAACAAAAATAACAAAAAAAACCCACAATGACTTCCCATCAGAAACAACTAAGATATCAGTTAAAATATTTTTAAGCAGAAAAGTGACGTTTTGAATAATAACTTTCATGACATCTTACCTATTAGCAGCTTACAGGGCTGATTGGAGAGGGGACTGCTGGAAAAAAATAGGAGACTATTATGCTCATCCAGATATAATGTAAAGTTAAGAGTGAGTAGAAGTGTAGGTCTCTGTTTCTGGAGGAAAGCTACACAATGAGGAGGGAGGGAGGTGATTACTGTTCTATTCACTCTGCCTCAATGGTTGCTGTAGCTATGGATGGACTTTTTCTCAACTCATCATGGCAAAAAGTGCCCCTTCTAGTAAAAAAAAAAAAAAAAAAATCAAGCAGAATGCTGGAAAGATGGAAAACACAAGGAAAACAAAATAAACTAGAATAAAAATAGATTTGATTTTGCATGGCTCATTTTGTGAAGAAGCTCATTGCAGAGTTAGTTATTCAAAACTATGAGAAGAGATTCAAGCAGGTATTCAGGAGTTGACATCAGAGTGCATTCATGCTAAAAGGGCCAGAGACTGTCATGAGTTTGTGTTATTATTTCATATGGATCCCTTTATACATTGCGAGGAAGTTTCTGAATTTTATTTTACTGTATTTTCAAGAGGGAAAAGGGTAGTTTTTATTTTAAATTATTACATGTCTAGAAAAGTTAATCTAAAAATCCTTTACTTACCTTGAAATGTCATCTGGATAAATATAAAAGATCAATAAATAGTCCCTGAAGTGTAATGAAATAAAGAATGTGTAACAGGGATTTGCCCATATGCAATTTTGGGAGCTAATTAAATAATCTCTACAAGCCTGTTGCCTTTGTGTCTGACACTGGAAGTTTTCAGGGCAGCCAGTCAGTAAGAGACAATGGATTTAAAGTGAGGGAGAGTAAAGAAAAGATGGAACCCATGGGCAGGAGCTGGAACCCACAAAGATGGGCTGAACAGGTATCTGATGATGGGGATGTCCTGCGAGAGAAGCTGGCACCCTTTGTCTCAGAGCTAAAAACGCACCTGGCCCAGAAATTAGAGGATCCAAGAGAAGGTAGAGCAATTTCAGACCTGGCTCCTGCCCATGCCAAAGATATTAGCAGGCAGATGGACGACAATATGAGTGACCTACAAAGAACCTGGGGACCTGCCCCAACATTATGAGTGTAAAAATTACATGGCTGCTGCTTTACTTCTGCCCTCAAAATCTTATCTGATGAAAATATCTCTTGTGGTCCATCCTAATCGAAAATATACAGAGAAGGGAATTCTGAAAATCTTAGTTCAACTTGGTCAAGCGACTATAAAGCGACTATAGTTCATGAGTTTTGAACCTGAAAGCTCCACACATCTTTTTAAACCACACTTAATCTATAACTAAAGTCATACTTATGTTTAATATGAAAACATGATCTAGCTATCCTGCCTTATACGTGAACATAGACTCAGTCTTCATTTAAACAGTATACAGTACAAAGTCCCATTAAAAAAAAAGTTTCCTTCTTTTAGCTGATTCATTAGCCTCTTTTGATATCCTTTACTTAAAAAAATACATGTTTTTAACTACTATTGACACATTGTATGTCAGATGATAGAGCAATGGGAAGAGGAGGGAAGAATATTGTTGTGTGTGTGTGTGTGTGTTCTTCCCCTTCCCATTTATATCAAAACATTTGTAAAAAAATTAGGAAGAAAAACTCAACTATCATAGTCTTGTTTTCTGCAATTGATCATGTGATTGTAGCAGATATTTACATTTACCTTCTTGCACATTTTCTCATCTGTCCCTTTCAAGGCAATGACCTCAGGTGAGGCCATTCTAGGATCTTCAAGCAAGGGAAGACTAGCTTTCTCAGGCAGGCATGGAAAGGATGCCTCTACTAGCAAAGGATGCTTAGCAGAATTTAGGAATTCAATGATCTCATTTTATTTAAGTTTGTCCATATGTTTCCATCCTAATTTTCAGGTTATTCCTTTCCAATAAATTCCCCAACTTAAAAAAAAAATGATCCCGTGAGTTAGGGAATTAAATTTGTATTGTAAGTCAGCCATTGTGATTAGATTTTGGATTTGGTTTTAGATTTTGCAGACCTGAGATTACAGGATATAAGGATTTCTTTGGGGGCAGTTTTAGAATTTGTGGGGTTTTTACGTAGACTTCACCTGGGAATTTAAAGTCCTAAAATTGTTTTTCTTTGATACCTACCAACCACTGTATCAATTAGAAGTAGAATAATTAACAGCATTACACAGTGTGCACACACACGATGTGTTACAAGGATTTGAGCATATACAACTATGGGAACTTGTTACAACAGTCTATGCAAGTCTTTTGATTTTGCATCTGATAATGGAGCTTGAAGACTTTAGGGCAGCTAATCAGGAAGGAAAAAGAAAAAGAATGTAAAGTGGGAGAGAGCAAAGACAAGTTAAAACCCACAAGCGTGAGCGGGAGTCCAAGAAGACAGACTGGAGCCCGTGTCAGTTCTCACTCCCCCAACCTTGGCAATATGTGTGTCCTACAGGGGAAACTGGCAATTCCCTCTTTCAGGGAGCACAAACCTGTCCCTAGAATTTGAGAAGCTGAAGGAAAATTCAGAGGAAGGTGGAGGAGTTGTCAATTAAGCAAGCAAACGAGTGACACCATGCATTAGCTATAAAAGCATCTCTTAACACTGCTCCAAACTCCTTCTGAGCCTAAGAAACAATATGACTGCTGCTTTGTCTTGTCCCTCCAAATAGCACACAAACCTCTCTTTGTGGCCCACTCTAATCTGAAATATACAGGGAAAGCAATTCCAGGAAGTGTAATTTAGTCTAGGCAAGTCCACACATTGCTAAGCCACCACAACTTATCTTTAGGTTGTTTTTGTATTATTTGTGTAGTGTGTGATACAATTAATATTTCTAAGTTTGATTTTGAAAATTAATTGAATTTTCATCAAGATCAATTTATCAGTTCATACATGTAGAAAATAAAAGAATGAATCAGATATAATTTTATAAAGTTTTGAGAAATTTCTACATGCCTATTGGCAGTAATACCCCAGACTTCTTTCTGATCTATCTCATGTGCATATAAGGTACTTCTGGTCTTTGACATTCTGAGGTGGCTCAGTTTAACCCTTTTATCCTCCCTATTCCTTTAGCACCCATACTGTGTAGGAATTAAGAGAACAGGCTCTGGACACAGTCTAAGATCAAATGTCAGCATCACCATGTTATTAGCTGTGACCCCAGGTACATCCCTTAACTGCCTTTATTAAACTTAAAGTATTTATTAAATTTATTAAATTTAATATGAAATTTGTTGACATTTGTATGGTATTTGAATAGTGATTGGCACATATTAAATTTTTCCCTGTATTTTCCCCGTATGGAATACATCAGGGGAGAGATTAGGTTTTTTGTTCATTTGTTTAATGTTTCCTCATCTTTTCCATGAATGTTCACCAGTAATTTTCACAAATACTCATTTTGGCCTTATGGACTAAGCTGTTCTAAAATATGTAGTCATCCTGTATAATCTTATGATACACATACACACACACACACACGAAGTTTAGTAATATGTTTGGTTTATAAGAAAGCATCAAAATATTTTCCAGAGTTTCTGTACCATTTTATGTTTTCACCAGCAATATATCAGAGATCCAGTTTCCTTGCATTTTTTCCAGAATTTCATGTTGTCTATATTATTTTTTTATCTATTCTAATAGGTAGTGATATCTCATCATGGTTGTAATTTGTAGTTATTCATCTGTTAATGTCTTTTGTTGAATTTTGAGTTAGATTTTTTTTTTTTACTATTAAGTTTTTAGAATGCTTTACACACTAGTCCATACCCATAGTCCTTCATCAGATATGTGGTTTACAAATATATGCTCCCAATCTATAGGTTATCTTTTTATCCTCTGAACATGGTCTTTTGTAGAGAAAAGCTTTTAATCTTGAATAAGTACAATTTACCTATTTTTTTTCTTTTATGGATCTTGATTTTAGTGTCATGTCTAGAAACTCTTGCCTAGCTCTTGGTCCTGAAGATTATCTCCTATGTTTCTTCTAAAAGATTTTTTTGTTTTGCATTTTACATTCAAACCTGTGATCCATGGGCCATCTTTTGCCAACTCCTGCTCTAGGTTCACTGCCTCATAGAGAAATTTCAGTGCCTTCACTGGGTCAGTGTCTTTTTCATTGTTTGGGGTAAGAACGGGTGTTACAACCACCATTCTACAGCTCTGATTGACTTCATATGTAAACTGTTTAAGCAAATTTTGGACAACTTCTGCCTTTGGTTGAAGATATTTTGGAATATTGCTATGAGTATTTTTCTTTATCCTAACAGGGAAAAGGATGAATAAACTTCTTCATTCTGTAGTCTCAGTATAAGGTTTCATTGAATACCAGTAAGTTGTGGGAGAAATGCTTGTCATAGGCCCTTTGAAATATCAAACACTATAGTTTTAGTAATTTTCCCACATTGCTCTAAACTCTTGAGCTCACATTTGCATTTCTCTTCCCAGTTTCTCCCTTTACACACAGATAGTTTTACCTCTGAAGATACAATTTGATTGAGATCATTTGTTACAAAATTTAAAAGTTCATTTTAACTTACACAGGTCAATGCGTAAGTTAAAATGAACTTTCTTATAATTTTAAGCCTTAAGCAAAGCCTTGGTGTTCTGTGAATTTCTATTTATTGAGCAAAAGCTACCTTTGAGAAGAAAACAGTGTGTCTAGTGGCAAATCCTAAGAAGCTATTTTCATCTCTCAAAATTGTATGGAAAAGTATAATAACTTTGTACTCCAAAATAACCCCAAATCTCAAATTAGCTATCATTTAATAATTTTTTTTCTTTCTTTAGAACTATAAACAATCACCACTTTTGATTAATTTCTGTCATATAAATTGCATTCTTGATGTTTTGTATCCATTTCTTTGATATATTCTTTGTATAAAATACACAATTCAAATATAATTACTATTTATTTTCCATACAATAATTAAAGGTGTATTTGACTATTAAAAATGCTGAAGTCCTATGTAAGTGAATCTTACATTTTTATAATATTCCTTTTCTAATAGATCCCCTTAAAGATAGTTTGAAAAAGCTTGGGAAAAGTAAAATGTGTTATTTTCTAAATATAGAAATTTACAAATTTATCATAGGATTCTGAGTGTCCAAATAACATTTAAAATCCATCAACTAATTTTCCAGAAAATAATTCACGTAACCTGCAGGTCTAATGGACACTTGAGTATCTGTTTTTCTACTGTTAGCAAATTAGAAGTTGCAAAGTAAAGGCAGAGGAGGCTTTAAAAATAGGAACCGTCTTACAATTACAAATAGCACCACTATATTTATCATATTTTATGTCAATGAAGGGAAAAAATAAATAGCACAAAAATCACTGAAAATAATTTAAGAATTTTAGCAGCTATGAGAAATTTAAAGGGCAAATAAAAAAGTATATTTTAAAAATGAGGAGCATAATTGACTAAAATATTTAATGGTCATGATGATTGAGTCATTAGAAAATACACAATGAGCATTACATTCTGATTTAAAAAAGGGCAGTGAGACTACTCTGCATGGCACTGTAATGGTGGATACATGTCACCCTGAATTTGACCCAATCCATAGAAATTAGAATACAAGAGTGAACCCTAATGTCAAAGTGTAGACTTTGGATGATATGATGTGACCATGTAGGTTCACCAGTTGATGTTGATAATGGGGGAGGCTATGTGTGCATGGGGGCAGGGTATACTTGAGAAATGTCTGTATCTTCTGCTCAATTTTGCTGTGAACCCAAAACATCGAAAATTAAGAAGTCTGTTAAAAAAACAAAACCAAAAAAAAAAAAAACCCAACTCCTCTTTGGTCTGGATATCAGAGGGAAGAAGAAAAATGAAACTATTTATCCTGAAACCTTGGGCTCTAAACCCTAGATTATACATGTCTAAGAAACAAGCAAAACTTTGGCTTCTCAGGCTGAGATATCTTCATTGCAAGTCCTCTACTGTTTTACCTAGTAACATTGGATGGACACTTGATTTATGTGTGTCTAACTAAATGACATGCTGGGATGGTATGGAGTGCTGTGCTGTTGGAAGTTAGGATGTTGGTTACTCTTGCAGGGGTAGTAACTGAAAGAGGGCCTTCTGGGATGATGGTCATATTGTTTCTTTGATCCTGGGCTGGTCACACAGGTGTTATTCAGTTTGGAGATGAGCCTTAGCTCAAAATCTCTACTTGAATAAATTTCTTGTTGGCTCCGCATGGTTGATGAAATCCCATCAGCTGCTTCATAATAATATATCTTAATGATTAAAATATAAATGCACCTAATCCCTAATCATATATAAGAAAAGTGAATAGGACTTATTTGCATATGAGCCAAGTTCCAATTTCGTAAGTGAAAAGGAAATTGCCGTAGTTGATTTTAGCTTCATATTAAAAAAATATAAATATATTAAAAATAAACAATTATTTGGAGGCTCTTGTAGAATTTCCTAGTCATTTCTATGAACTATTTCTAGTAGTTTTTGAAATTAAATGTGGTTATAGGGTAGTGTCTTTGGATATGCAATCCTTTTTTTCCCCCTCTAATAGCTAGTTGTGTTCATTCAAGATAAAATATCTTTGATATTGCAAACTTTGTTCTTGGCCCTAATATGCTCACATAGACTGAAGTTAATATGTTTAGGAAAATACACATATCAAAAGCACATCTTGCTATTATATGTGATCTTTGTTTTGGTGTATGCCATTTTTATTATGACTAGAATCACTTATTGGATAGATTTTCACAGCATTTTGCCTCAGTGATTGTCAAAGGACCCAGGCTTTGTGGTGCTTATGTTTGCACATGTTCATTTATGCCATGTTCATTTTGTTTGCCCTGCAGGCAAGGAAAAACTAGGCCTTCAGACCTGTGGTTTTACTCAGCTAACAGAAAAGCCTACATGGATTATATAGAAGCTGATTTGATTACAGTTTATTTATAACTTAGTGGGCAAATTCTATTTCTAATAATAAAAATTGTCTATAATTTGAAGAATCTCAATACTCTATATGCAATTTAATTTTAGGAATTTATTTTTTAAATGTGTGTATTAGAAAGAACTTTGGATAGTTCATGGAGAATCTCTGAAATTTCAGAAAGTGTTCGCTCCATATCAAATAAAATAAATAGCAGCAGGTACACTTCAAAATTAAATTTAAATAAGACCTTTTCTATGCCTGTCTGGACTTTTTGATTTCTTCAGATCTTGACATCACTAGAATGTAAATATTTTCTAACTACATCATTTCACTGAAATATCAAAGTACTTGATGAAATTATTTCTTTTCAAGTCTTTAAACTATTTTGGTGAATGATGCTGTTTCTTTCCATTTTTACCAAGGCTAAAACAAAGTTTGGTAGATTTATGTTTTCTGTGTCTATGTCATGTTTTCTTCATTTCGACAAATTAATGGATTGCATAAAGTGATAGGTGCAAGTACACTGGTGACTTTACTATGTAACTGGTTGGATTTGTAAAAATACACAAATATGTAATTTTTAAAATAACATTGTAAAAACCCTAACAGCATTGAGGTTTTTTTGAGATGTTAACTCCACAGTCATACTTCAAAGATTTGAATATCAGTTTAGCCATTTATGAGTAGGGGCCTTGATCAAGTTACTTAAATTTCTTTCTCCCTCAATTACTTTGTCTGTAAAATGGTGATATAGTAGTCCCTGCATTATGGGGGATTAAATGAGGTAATATATTTATAATCTTAAAAACAAAAATAAAATAAAATCAGCACAGTGCTTGTCATATAATAAGTGGGCATTAACTATATTGTTATTTTACATTGCTTTTGGCATTAACTATATTGTTACATTACAGTGATACTGTATATTTGACTATGCATATGGTAGTTTTTAAAAATATGACTTTTTCAAAAAACAGAAGGTCTGGCTGGGGTGAGCCAAATATAGAAAAAAGATGATTTAGGAGATAATTTAAAGTAAAGTATAAAGGGTGCTGTTTTTAATTTTTATAGCTTTAATGAAAAATTTGGGTGATTTTAGCAACTTTTCACATTCTTTCAGCAGCATGTTCCTACAAAGTTATTAGTTGCAGGGTCTTGAAAATTCTCCCTTGGGAGAAATCTTACAGAAAAAAAGAAAATGATCATAGAAAATTTGTGATCTTAAATATTCTCTAAAAATTAAAATTCCACTTTTTTAATGGCTTACTGTTATAGTCTAAGTTCTGTAAATAGAGAAAACATATAGTCTACATTTATACTTATTTCTCTATAATATTTTAGAGGAACAAAGAAAAGGTAGAAGAGTTAGTAGAGGTTTCAGTGTTCTATCTACTGATAAAAATCAAGAATGAGTCTTTTGACCTGTTATTTCCCCTAAGGTTTTTTTCGAAAATGAAAAATGTGGTATAGTTTGTGAATTAGCTACTCAGAATGAATTCACAATTCTTTCTTTCTTTGTCTCTCATGACTTTTTAGAGACAAAAGCTCACATTATTGATTTTCTAGATTTCCTTGCTTCTAGGGTTACTCGTGCAACATGATTTCTGCTCATGAGCAGGGGTTTCTTTCTTGAATAGAGAGGCCCCAAATCACTAGGAGAAAATCCTTTGCCGTTTCTCCTTGCCCTGAATTAAAATCTTACAAGACCACTTCTCCATTCTCATCTTGAGTCCTCTTCTTCCTTTCTCTCTGGCGCATACCCTACTTTTTTCACTTGCTAAAAATGCACCCAGAACATGTTCCAGATATTCCAGATGTTCCAGATGTGCCCAGAACAATTTCCCCAGCAGTCCTCTCCTTTGCTATAAGCTTCCTAGTTTCTTCCTCATGATGCAGTCTCTCTTTTCCCCAATTCCTCCAAACTAGATCAGACCTCCTCTCTCAAGGATTATTCCTGTGCAGCTCTCAGCACATTTTTATGTATGTAATGAAATAACTGGCTGACTGCAAGCTATAAGTAGCAGGAACATCTATCTATCTTGTTTATCTCTATACCATAATGAACCAGTGTTTGATGAGCCAGGTATCATGGAGCAAACACTGTTCTAAGCACTTTCCATGTGTTAACTTAGCTATGCTCATTACAACATCTTATCTTCCAGGTAAGGCAACTGAGCTAGTGAAAAGTGAAGTAGTGGGTGGGTAGCAGAGCTGGGTCAAATGCCATAGCTTTTGTGCTTAATCATAGCCCCTATGAACTACTGCATCACTACACAGGTGCTGAAAAGTGAAGAGAGTTGGAGGTATTTTATATGAAAAGCAACACTAAGAGCCACTCGGTTGTGTAATTAGTGCATGTTTTGAAATGATGCTTAAAACTTTTATGTGTTATTTTTATGTATTGCTCAATATAACTCTTATGTCTAAATATCCATTGCTTTTATAAATTTATTTTGCTATATCTCTTTGTTGCGTTATCTGCAAAAGCAGTTGTTCTCAAGCACTAAAGTACATGAGAAACACTGCAGAAACTTTTAGAAAGTGTATATTCTCAACCCCCCCCCCCCAAGTATTCTGATTCAACAATACTAAGATGGGGACCTTGTCATCTTAAAGGAAAAAAATATTCCTATGGCCTCACAGATATAGTGGGTTATGGGTTTACTATTAAACATTTAGATAATAAATATGGCATTAATGAATATGGCATAAGTAAAACTGATTTGGGGTTTAAAAACAATTCTTCAATTATAAAGTAGGCTATTTATGTCATTTTTAAAATTTAGAATCCTCTTTCAAAACATTCCAGAGGCTATTTTCTTTATTCTAGATTCCCTCTGGATAATACAACTAAAAATGGTACTAAGAGTATTAAAGATCAAAGTGTAATCAAGGCTCTTGGGAGGTGATTTTTAATTCACGAAGCAACTTGCTGGGCTTTTAAAACACAGCTAAGCACAATAAACAATGCCATCTCAAAATGAGGCAGATGGAATTTTTTTTTCCAGTAAAAATATGCTACAGTTGGTATTTTATCCATTTTCTAATTACTGTACTTATTTTATCAATATGCCATTGCTTATATTTAACTCTATAAATGAGTAAAATGAAACAAAACAAATTGTTTCCTGCAATTTACTTACATATTAATGTACACATGTGTGTATGTGTGTAGGTATTTACATACATACCTTTGTGTATGATGATTTGGGTAGTCTTGGTCCATGGTGGTGCTAGATCTTTATTTGGTATTTCACCACTGTGTGGTATTATATACCACTTCTATTTTAAATGTATGTTGGATACAGCTTACCTAATTAAGAAAATAAAAGTTGGATATTCTTTGTAGAATATGCGTCAATAGACTTTAAGTGAAAATCTTTACATACGTTAATAAACATTTCCCTTGGTTCTCAGTAACATTATAAATTGATTGCTTTCTCACTGAATAGAATTCTTTTCAGATTTGATAAAAACTGAAAATAGATACATATTATTATAATTATTGTTATATGTGTTTTAATTAAGATCCACATTTAATTTGATATTCAGATTGTATCCATGTATTTGTCTTTCTCTAGAAGAATCTAATAGGAATATAATAAGTGAAAACATGATTACCCATACGATGCTAAATAAGGAGGCATCATTTAAAGTTCGAAGACAATATTTTGGGCAAATTTATTGATAATTGATATATTCTTTTCATGGCATTCAATAATAATTATTTCCCTTCTCAAGGAGCTTATAGTTTAGTTGGATAAGTAATACATAAATAAATAAATTACTTAATAATAAGAAATACTACAAATCAGTGTCAAATAAGTATGATAGATTATGAGTTGCTGAGTGCTCTAAAGAGGCTTGGAAATGAAGAATTAAAGACTAGAATTAAATATTCTAAGATATTGTGTAACTATAATATACATAAGTTCAAGAGTGAATCAGACAAATTTCTTGAATTATGCGGTTAAGGTGCCAATAAGAGATAATTATTGTGATTTAGGTATAATGGACATAAACATGAAATTTGAGAATTTTTAGATAATTTCTATACAATAGCTGACATATTTTCCAAAGAAGTTGCCCTTAGTGTTGCTATCTGATCAGGTCTACTGAGCTGTGTACCATTTGCCAATTCATGGTAGTGGGGTTTTTTATATAACAGAAAAAAAAAAAAAGCGAGGAAGTCTATAGTGAATTATTAATCCCTCCTGTATACTATGACTATGGTTCCTATAATTTTAACCAAGTATGGTCCTAGTTTTTTATTCATAAATCAAATTTAGATGTACAAGAACATATAAACATATTAATATGATAGCACTCAACAATGTATGTTTTAAAAAATGTTGAACAGTAAATTATGTTTAAAAATAGTAAACAAAACAAATTAAATAATGCATTTCATATATTCACATATAAATTCATATATAAAATTAGCAAATATATTTTAAAGTGAGAACCATCAAGGCTTTTTATCATTTAAAACTGAGTGAACGGCCTGCTGTCAAACATGCTCAGGGAGATTATAATTGCTAAATCTTTTGTGGAAAGCATTTTGGTAATGTATGTACCAAGAATCATAAAAACATCCAACCTGTTCCACAATAATTACATTCTGACAATCTTCCACGAGAAACATTAAGATATTCTAGTAAGGATTTATTAATGAAAATGTATTGTGAATTATTTTTGTTTCTTAAATAAAACCTAACAACAACAACCTAAATATTTAAAAATAGAATTGGTTAAGAGAACAATGGTTCGTACATTTGATAGGCTATTACTCAAGCTACAAAAAAGTGTATGAAGACTTTAATGGCCTAAGAAAATGTTCATGATATTATGTTAGTAGGAGAAAGTGAAAAAATTAAACTGTAGCTATGGTACACATAGTATATTAATTTTCTATTGCACAGGAACAAATTAGTACAAACTGAATAACTCAAAACAACACAAATGTATTATCTTACAGTTCTGGAAGTCAGAAGTGTAAAATGAGTCTCAGTGGGCTAAAAATCAGGGTGTTGGCAGAGCTAGTACCTTCTGGAGGCTCTAGAAGAGAATTGGTTTCCTTGCCTTTCAGTTTGTAGAGGCTGTCCTTATTGTCTGGTTCACGGTGCCCATCACATTTTCTTTTTCCCTCTGTTTCTGTTGTTACATAGCCTTCTCTGTCTCTGACCTTCTCTGGTGTCCTTTTTATAGGACCCTTGTGATTGCATCGGGCCCAGCCAGATAATCCAGGATTATCTCCCCATTTTGACACCCTTAATTTAACATATCTGTAAGTCACTTTTACCGTGTAAACATACAAGTATTTATAGGTTCCCAGAATTAGGATGTGGACATCTTTGAGGCGACATTTTTCTTACCATGTGTAAGGTAACCCTATTTATTATTTAAATCAGGACACTGATAGGAGTGAAAGAGGACACTATGAATAATTATTACAGGACAACAGAGGTAAACAGAGCTCTTCTTGAAAGCCTAGATGAATGATTACCTAAGTATATGGCTAGGGTGATAAGGAATGACAAGCTCGGAGTTCAATCAAATTTCTTTTCTTTGGGAGTAACCTTTTTTGTTATCTTGGGGAACTAATATTTTCTCATCTGCCTTGTAGTTCTAAAATGTCACCATTGTTTGTATAGCTGTGGACCATTTTTACTCATTATACTCAAGGACTCCTGGAATCTCAGTCTCAAGAGAAATGCTTTCCCTAGGTCAGAACATTTTCCTTCTGTTATTACTCTCATTTTCTTCCCTCCAATATTTTTTTTTCTCTTTTCTCTTTCTGCGGCTCCTTTTATATACATGTTAACCCTTCTGAGTAGGTTCTCTGTGTCTCTTAAATTTCTCTCATATTTTCTATCTCTGTCTTTTTTTTTTTTTCCTTTTTGTCTTTTTATCGTGTCCGGCAATGGATCGCAACCCTCAGTGTCGCGCCCGTACCGGACTGGGACCGGCAACGGGATCGCAACCCTCGGTGTCGCGTCTGCACCTCGCTCAGCCAGTGAGCGGGAACCGGTCTGTATGTGGGATCCGAACCCTCGGCGGGAGCGCCACCGCGCTCCCATGCGGTGCACCGTAGCAGCGCGCCACCGGGCTGGCCCTATCTCTGTCTTTTTAAATTCTGAGATTTATCCCATTTTATCTTCCTGTTTTCTAACGTACTCAGCTCAACTTGCCCGCTGTCTGGGTCTGTGGACTCCTATTTTGAAGCATTTCATATGTTTGCACAGTATTTGTTTTGCTCTGGTTTCTCTTTCAATATTTCAGTATTTCCCTTTCCACATTTCAGCTTCCTGGAATTTATAAATTTCTGGTTCCTTGGTGGTACCTTTTTCTGTTCTTAGTGTTGATATGGATTAACTCATTTATTAACCTTTCTACTGTAATTTAAATGGAACTTGAAGAGCATATGTTATGTTTCCATGAGCTTTCTAACTTGAAGCTAAATTAGGGCTGTATATTATTTCACTGTATAAATAGGTTATGACTAATTTACCTAAGCACTTGTAATTTTTTTCTACTGTCTTAGCTATATATATATATATATATATATATTTTAATATATATGTATAAAAAATTGGGGGGGCACATCTGTGATATGTCCTTATATTAAGGGTCAAAGATACATTGATTTTAGGCATTTCTTTTACACAAGAAAGGTTGTACATTTAAAATTTCTCTTACTTGGTATGAGAATGTCCACATGGTAGAGTTTCATTGTCTGCAGTACTTATGTTTTATAAAATGAGTAAATACTGAAACATTGTTCCTAGGGGAAACAGAAGGTTAAATTCCTGAAGACCTCTGGTGGCAATGTTTTCATCAACTAATCATCAGATAACCTTGTTTTATGTCTGTTTTTCTTTAAACACACCTTATTTGTTCTATATTGTTGATACATTAACATTGAATTCATGGCCAACAGCACTATAACTCATGCCTGAATGAAGCTTATCTAATACACAAATTTTCTCTACAAGGCACACCACAACCTCTGGAGCTTAGGAAGCCAGCCCTTCCTCACTATGGATGGGAGCTGAAATCAAACCATTTAAAACAGATAAATCACCAAGGAAAAGAAAGCAATACAAAAAAACATGACACTAAAAAGGCCATGAAAAAGGAACTTGTTTATAGTATGAGAGCTAAAACAACAAGGCAGAGAATACCTTGTTCAACCTCAGCTGGAGACGTGGGTTGGGCAATTCAAATTTTATGCTGCTCCACAGATATCCACGAATGGGTGTGAAAGCACAGCGAGTACTGATTTGGGGGTTACAAAAAAATTTTAACAAGCAGGCAAATTCTGAAATATGGAATCACGAATAATAAGAATAGATTGTTCTTCCTTTCTATATATTTCATAAGACAAATTAACAACTTGGCAAACAAAAATTAATACTCAAATACCTAGTTTTTTCAGGAAGTAGACTGCTTTGTTCATTTCAGGGAGCTCTCAAGGTTCTTGTCACTGCATTAACTAATCATTGAATTTCTATTTCTCATCAATCACATAAAATTTGGAGTTAATACAATACTGTCTTTTCCCCATTCTTAATAAAGTTGCTGTGTAATAATTTTTTCCAATAAGTATAGTTGTTTACAAAACTCTTTCCTGCCTGTTTTATCAGTAATAATAATTCCTAATATGTGATGAATTCTTTTTATGCACCATACAGTTTATGCTGCTTTAGGTACTTTCTTACCTATATATATGAGGAAAAAATTAATTCCATTTTATATTTATAGAACCTGAGGAATAGATGTGTTAAGTAGGTTATCCAAGTTCCTCCAGCTGGTAAATAGTGCCTCTGAAGTCTAATCCAGGTAGTTTGATTACACAATACAGCCTATGCAAGGTATTCTCCTCTCTCCACTGTGGATCAAGTTGAATTATTACATTTTAAAATGTCCCTACTTTTTGCCTTTCTTTGTCAGAAGGAAACTTTTAAATGATCTTTTCTTTTTTTCCTTGCTGAACATTTTAAAGCATATATGAAAAAACTAAACACCTGTCTCACTGTCCCACTAGAGCATCTTTTTTTTTTTTTTTGTTCTCTATTTTTACATTAGGGAAGAAAAAGGATAGCAATATTTACTAGAATTTTACTTTTAGTAGGTAACTGGAGTAAGGGCTTTATGAAGTTAATTCATTTAGTCCTCATGACAAATCGTGAGATTTGTATTACAATTCTCAATTTATGAAATAGGAAACTGAGGTTCGAGAAGGTGTTTTAAAATGCCTCACTTCACTCAGATAACAAGTGCAGGTTCCCAGTTGCATTCAGCTCCTTCTAATCGCAGAGCCCAGGCATTTCTATACTCATTGTCAACTTCCCATGCCCGCTGGGATTAGGCCACTGTCAAGTAAAAAGAACACATTATGAAAGGCTAATTAGTTTAGTAACTATGTAAAAGCCAAATTACTTTTGAGCTGGAAGGGATTTTAGACATTAGCTGGTTTAATTTGCTTATTTTACAGATGAATAAATAGGACCAGAGAGGTTAAGAATTTTGTCCAAATTCACACAATGTGGGAGTATTAGAAGCAGGATGAGAATTTGAGCTTCTTTCTTTCCCATTTCATTGTACTTTCCACTATACCTTGCTGCCATATATAAAAATTGAAGTGTTTATTAGTAAAACATTAAAAATTCAATCTAATGAGGAGAATAATTGTGAAAAAACCTTATACAAATTGACTGTTGACTTAGACTTTAATTCTCGCTTTACCTTCTGAACTCTTTGATTTCTCTCTCTCTCCCCTTCTCTTTCTCTTTGCTTCTGCCATGCTTTCTCTAAATCTTACAAGGTGACATCTGAAAAGTTAAAAAAAATTCCATTAATTAACAAACCATGATGGGGAAATAGATTCTCAACATAGAGAATAAAAGAAAAACAGAATTTCATGGAAAGTTTACTGGGTGGGAAATCAATCTTTTAGATTAAGATAAATATCAAAGTCAGGGATGGCACCCTGAGAATCAAGATTCTTATTTTTAGGCCACAAAACCAATATTCACCATGCTCAAAATACCAATAGTTTACCTGCATAACAGCTTTACAGTTAATATTTACTTCCACACTGACAATTTAATTATATCACAATAAAAAATAACAATATTAATGTTATATTTTAAAAGTAAAAATTTGTGAGACTGGAATAAGATCAGAATTTACTAACATAATTAAATTCATCTGGACATGTGTCAGTCAGTATTGTATTTCTACCAAATAAAAATAGTCAGCAACAGTAGTAGGCTATATAACTAATTTGGTGATTGAGATCCTTCCACTAATAACTTTCAGCTTTGTTACTTAAGTATTAGGAACTTCTAGAGATTTACTTAGACTGACACCAAACTGGGGAATATTATTGTGTCCATACAAATAAAAAGACATAGAAACAACAACATTGTGACTTTAAAGATTTTCAGTAAGGAATAGAAAATATTCTCGATGGTGCAGAAGGCAGCATTGGTTGTTGGGTAGGAAAAGGGAGGATCGGGGAGGCGGGGCCTGGAGCTCTAGAGAGTGTGGGAGTGGGTGGTTTCAAGCCTCAGGCACATTGTCTACTGTCCCTTCAGAGTGCACTTACAAAATGCAAATCCAAAGATAACATTATTAACAATCTCAAGATGGCAATCACAGAGGATTATCCCCAAGTACAGTGCTCTTCTGAGTGTGAGGACTTGTGTGACTATACTAGGTGCATCCCCATGAAGACGTTCCTGGGTAATAGTATTACTTTTTTAACTTTTCCTATTCATGGAGTCTAGTTTCGCTTTTGTCTTCAAGGAGGTATATACTAATCAATGCATGTAGTACCTTTCAACTTCCATTTTCTAAATAAGCTATTAAAACCATTTTTAAAATAATCTATTGGTAGTTTCCATCAATCACCTGATGTGACAGGATGTTATTTGTGAGTGTGGTGAATGAACTAGTAATGTGTTTCTTATTATCTCTGATTGAGGGCATTCCCAGGATCCTTCAGATTGCTTCTCTAAGAAGACTGGGTACCCAGGAAGCCTTGGAGTCCCCAAGAAGCCTTATCTGTCAATAAAGAAGACGCACATAGATATTTCAGAGCTGGATGTATTACTGTTTATTAATTTAGTCATTTATTCATTCTTCAGATAAAATTATATTTTATAGGAAAGTTGAAAGTCATTGATGCAGTAAATGTACAAATAAGTTTTTACTATATTACACATTGCTATGAAAATGAAACAGCATTTCACATAAATAAGTGGGGGTAATGAATTGAATTGGGCTGGTATTAGGACTCATAAAAATCTATTTTAGTATAAAGAGTGAGAAGGCCCCAGTCAGGTAAAGAGTTAGGGAAAAAAAGTATTCCAGGAACAAAAAAATAGAAAGTACTGCAGTGAACAGAAATTCATATGTTCAAGAAATGAGAAAGAAGGCCAAGTTTACATTGACGATCATGAACAAAGGTGAAAATGGTGAGAAATCACTTTGTAGAGAAGCATTGGAACAGCTGATCTATGTTATGGAAATTTGATTCAGTCCAAGTTAAATAGAAAGGCACCAAAATGTTTCAGCTTCAGCACCACATTGTTTGATTTTCATTTTAAAATACACTCTGGCTGCTGGGTGAAGAGTGGATAAGAAGGGGCAAAAAGGGAAGCCTGAAGACTAGTTGTACACTACAGTAGCAGTCCAAGCCTAATGAAGGGACGGTGGTGAGAGGTGAATGGATTTGCTGTAGGAAGTAGAATTCATGGAATTTACTTAGTGATGTAGAATGTTCGGGTCCAAAGAAGGGAATTTCTAACTTGATCAACTTGGTAGATGTCATTTACTGAAATCATGATGACTAAAGAGCAGTTGAAAGCGGGGATGCAGAAGTAAACAAGAGCTCAGATTGGGGCAAATACAGTTTGAGATTATGGTTGCCGGCCAGGTGACTGTTATCAGCTCCCTTCTTCTACTGTTTGAAGACATACAAATGGCCAATGGGTACATGAAAAAAATGCTCAACACCACTAGTCATTAGGGAAATGCAAGTTAAAACCACATTGACATATCATCTCACCCTAGTTAGACTGGCTATAATCAAAAAGACAGAGAATAACAAATGCTGGTGAGGGTGTGGAGAGAAAAGAATGCTCCTGCACTGTTGGTGGGACTGTAAATTCATACAACCACTATGGAAAACAGTATGGAGGTTTCTCAAACAACTACAGATAGATGTTCCATATGATCCAGCAATCCCACTTCTGGGTATATACCCAAAGGAATGGAAATCATTATGTCAAAGGTATACCTGCACTCCATGTTCATCGCAGCTCTGTTTACAATAGCCAAGAGTTGGAAGCAACCTAAATGTCCATCAATGGATGACTGGATAATGAAACTGTGGTATATATACACCATAGAATACTACTCTGCCATAAAAAAGAATGAAATTCTCCCATTTGCAACAACATGGATGAGCTTGGAGAAACTCATGTTGAGTGAAATAAGCAAAGCACAGAGGGATAAATTACACATGTGCTCACTCATACGTGGGAGGTACAAGAGAAAGAAGGAAGGACAGAAAGACCACAGTGATGCATTGGACTTGCAGAGGGAGAGAACATACCTTGGGATACAAAGCAGAGTGGGGGGTAAGGGAAAGGGGAAGGAGGTGGGGGATAATTGGGTGAGAGACATGGGGTACAAACACAATTTGTGGTAAGGTGCATGCTGCCAGTATGAATCTGGCCTTCACATCTTGGGTACGAGGGGTGACAATCAGCTTTGTATCTCATGAATATTCGTAACCAATAAAAAGAAAAAGATTTGCAGAAAAAAGAAAAAGAAATCCTTTGTATCCTGAAGGCTCAAGAGTAGTGTCACAATCTCCATGACTCTTTTCTAACTCATCCCCCTTGCTCCCACCCCACAACCAGTGCAGACTACATGTTTTCTTCCTCTTAGCACTCAATGTGTATTCTTTTACCCCAGCTAAGTCACCCTTTTATTATGCCTTGTAGTGTGCTGCATTGCTTACATGACTTGGTTTCACCACTGCACAGAGAACTTTGATAGTAGGGAAAAGTCTTTATATCACCCAGTGACATGCACGGGTTTTGCAGATGAGAATGTTGTGTTGCTTTCTAAGTCAATTTTTACCTCATGGAACTTGGCATGACTGTTTCATCAACAGATCTATGTGTTTTTGTTTCTTGTTTGTTTTCTGTTCTTGGACATCTGTCAGGCAGTACGAGGATATCACATTTAATAGCAATTGTTCCTATTGTCAAATCCTTTTTGGTACTAGGTTTTTGTACATCTTATAATCCTAGAATCAGATCTAAAAATACAAATCCATACTTGGCTATATAAGTAAATTTATTTCAAAACATATTTTGCATAATCTTTGTTTTTGTTACCATGGAACTTCCCTCTTCTTGTACTCATTTTACCTAGTGCCAGTTATCCCTATATAGCTATCAATTTGTTAAAAGGCAAAATTTGTCATGGAGATATGGATTTTTCTTCTCTCAAGTCTATTTAAGTAAAGTATATCCTGATACTGTAAATTTGTTTCTGGACCTGGTCCCTTTTATCTTAGTTTAATCACTCAGTTGTCTCTCTGTTGCCAGCTCATCCAGTTTGGATGCAGTCTATTCAGACTGGCATTTCTTAAGTGGCAGCAAAATTCTGCTACTGCAAAAAAAAAAAAAAAGATCTCTAAGGATATCAGCTGTTACCCCATCTATATGCTTAGTCTTATAAAATCTAGAACTGCATGAATAATGTCTATGAAGATACTTCAACCTTTGCCTAACACCAATATCTCAATCAGGGATCCATTTTCATTTTTCTACTTATTTAAACCTTACTAATGTCCAGCTAAAGGGAATATAAGAGCTATGCCCTCACCCACTTTGAACTACAAACCTATTCAGTTCAGAGGAAAGAAAACAAGGCCTTCTGCTATTCATTTTATAGAAATCCAAGTGTTCTGTATTTATAAGTATTACATGGGGTTTGATGTGGTTAGTGGAAAGGGTAGAGGAGACTTAAATAGACATGTTGAGGCTCGGCCATGTGGCTCTGTAGCTGGGGAAAGAAGGTCAGCAAAAAAAAAAGTACAAAAGTCCCGATGGGAAGATACACATCCATGGCCCTGTGGAGTGACAATCACATTAGACTAGAAAACTGGGTACAAAGGAGATTCTGCAAACGGAGCACCATAACTGGTGGCCTAATGCATCTCTATATAAAGTGCAGAAATGTGTTAATATACTCCAAGATCCCTTGCCTGTTAGGGATGATGATTGAGGGAGGTAATGAAGAAAAGGTTAATTGGTCTCTCCTAGTTATATTCTTCTCATTCTGGAGCATCTACTTCAGATTACTCATAGTGAGTGTTTCAAAAGAATAAAAAAGACATGGACATGAATCTGGATAGAGAATATTTTTGTGTCAATCACAGAGCTGAACCATGGGAACACATGACATGAGCTAGATGTTGGGGATAAAATAAAATAAGTAATATAATATAATGTAAAACAGATCACTAGGGAATTCAGTAGGAGAAGTTTTGTAAAGAGAGAGCTGCACTGGGAGTCAGGAGGTCTGGGAGAGGCAAAGTCCAAACCAAGTTCTCACACCTGCTCTGGGACATTGGGCAAGTCAGCTTCTTGGTGTTTCAGGTTCCTCAGCTGTAAAATGATGCAGGTAAACTGAGTGATCTCTATGACAGTCCCCACATCTAATATTCAACAAGTCACAATAATAATAGACAAAGAGGTGGAAAAACTGTTTTAGGTGCATGTCAGATGTTGTAAAGAAGAAAGTGATACTACTACAAAGTCAAGGAGATTGACATTGGAGACATGCTCTTTAGACCTGGCAATGGTGTAGTTCTTGATCACCTTAGATGTCATCTAATTATAACTAAGCTATGGAACATTGAAGTGGGGATAGTAAAGGAAAAAAATCCTTATATGCTGAATGTAGCCGTGACTAAAAAAAAATTGGCAAGTTATGTCTCACATACACAGAGATGAGAAGAAATGTGGTTAGTAGATATTGTTTCTTATTTTGTTTTTACAAAATATTGCTTTAATTTTTCCATAGGGTGGTAAGGTACATAGATAGGGTAGAGTACATAATTAATTTTATATAACTATAATTGAACATATTTAAATAAAAATTATATTTAAAAAGTTTATTTTACCCATATTTAGATAATTTTTCTGATGTGTTAGTACTGATATAAGTGCTTTTTAAAAAAAATCCAAACACTATTGGCTTTAGAGACACCAGGACACACTAAACTCTATTAAAACAATTCAGGGACCTACCCCTGCGTACAATAATTATGATTGTGAGCAACCAAGGAAAATTAGTGTGTAATGTCTTAATCAAAGCTGAGAAAGAAAATTTTATTTACAAATTGAATTCCATTAAATCTTTAGAGTTGTACATTTTTATTTCACTTTCATGTAATTAATATTTAGCATAGCTCTTCGGGTAGTACATTGCATGATTAATGTACATTTTTTGGAGAAAATAATAGTATGTAAAAAAAGTTTCTTTGGAAGATAGCTCATAAATTTTATTACATTAAAATGCAGGTTTTGGGGCTGAGCCAGTGGCACACTCGGGAGAGTGCGGCGCTGGGAGCGCAGCAGCGCTCCCGCCGCGGGTTGGATCCTATATAGGGATGGGCGGTGCGATGTGCTCACTGACTGAGCGCGGTGCGGGTGTTCACAAAAAAGAACAAAAAAAAAAAGCAGGTTTTGCCTCCTGCTTACGAGTTTAAAATACTTATGAATTGCATGTTTGCTTGTTTAAAGGTATTAACTGAACAAAATTGTTACAATCAGTTTGATTTTGTTTGGATAAGGATTTGTTCTCACGTTTTTAAACTGAAGTTGGGAATCTTTCCCATTACATTCTTTACTCATAGATATGATGTGAGTAATGTGTTTGCCTTAATCCCAATCTTGTTTTCTTTGGGAAAACTGTGATTCATGTTAGTAGTATATTACCCAAGTCACATGACTATTAAAGTTTGAGGCTTGGGATAGAAGACAATGAATTTCACATGCTTATTACTGCTTTTGTCAGAAGACTTTGTTGTTTTGACTCTGGTATTCCCTCCAAGGCAGCCTGTAGGAAAAACATCATTTATCTTAGTTTAGCTATGAGAAGTCTACAGAAATTCTTTCTTCACTTTTTAGGATGTGTTTTCAGAAATATTCACAAACACGAAACAAGTGAAGCACAAAACTCTGTAATGTTTAATAACACCAAATCGATGTTTTGCTGAGCCACTTTTATTACAAATAAATAAATAATCCAGAAGAAGAAAATAAAAACTCCAAAAACTATATTTCTTCATGGTAAAATAGGACAATAAGAATCCTCAGCTAGTCCTAGTGGTTCTCAGCTGGGGATTGAAAATCTCCTAAGTTTAATGAAGGGTGTTCTGTGGAAATGAAAGGAAACTGAATGTCTTAACTCCAGGCATTTGCTTGCTAGCACAGTATTGTTTCCGTGCAAACGCCATTGCTCCCGTGCTCTCACTGCTTCCAATTGCACTCTCACCTCCTGCAGTGGGAACTGTGCCATGCAGTTCCCGGGGAAACTAGAGAAAAGCAGCCTTTACTCAACAACATGTCAGTTTTTGCTGCTGCTTCCTGGGTGACTAGATTTAGAAATCTATGAAAATGGGGACTTTTTACTTCTATTTTCATTTGGCAAACATGTTCTCTCATTTTTCAAATTTATCTGAAAATGACTGTTGAAATGTTAGTCATTTGGTGCATTATTATTATTAATACTTTTAAAAAATTAATACTAATAATTATCATCATATCACAAAAGTAATGATTTTCATAAACAGTTGTATCACCAATATAATCTAGAATTTGAGGAGAGGGTTATTTTATGTTTTTAAATCAATTATCTGTGATTTTTTTCTCTAAAAGGATGATTTTAAAATGATCTTTAGAGCTTTCAAAATCAAACTTTTTCTCCTTCAGTTTAAATATTTAGTATGTGTCATGTGTTCTAGGAAAACTAAGAGATTTTCACATACTGATACATTAATATTTCAAAGCTAACTACTGCAGATTGATCACCAAAGCACTAATTTGTTCACCCTACAAGTATAATAAAAAACTTCTCTCTCGTCTGTGTTATATCTCATTTAAATGTGTTTGACATGTTTTAGAATGTTGAGGTTAGTTTTTTAATTTGTCAAGTGCCAGGTATATCAGCCAGAAAAATAAAAGCCTTTAAAAATTATAACACAATTGGAATTTTAAGATAAGTATAGGTATTTCTCACATGATAAACCAAAGGAGGTCAGAGTTGTCTCTCAATTATTTCCAGAAGCCTGCCCTATTTTCAGTTAGGAACCAACACATGGTTACTTAAAAGTGTCTTTAATTGTGAAAGCAACTGTGAAAATGATTCACTGCTGTCATCCAGGATCAATTCCCAAATGAAAGAGGCCACAAATGACATAAAGTAATTATTTTAGGGTGTTACATGGAATAGCCATTTTGATAATTTAGTATTTATTTTAACATACTAGAAAATATAACTGATATTGTTTAGGATAAAGCTAAATAAAATTTATAAGTAAAAAAGTAAGTCACTTTAAAGAAAGCATTAAGGAGAAAATAGGACACTACTTTAGGAGTTGCCTGTGGCAGCCACACTGAAGGTGGCACATGACTGTCTGAGGTTGAGGAAAAGTGGTCCAAAGCAGACCCTTCACCTCAGTGGGTGTCACTTGATTGTAAGGAGCCAGCCTTGCTCTGAGGCCTCTTGGAGCAAGGAGGCTTGTTGTGAGGAAGAACCAACCCGTGAGTGGGATGGAGCTGCTGCTTTCACCGCCTCAGTCCTTGAAGTTGGTGTCTCTCTTACTCCGGGTGCTCCTGCTGCCTCCCATTTCCCATCTCCTGCATAAGATTTCTTTCTCTATGCATCATTTCAACTTCAACTCCTGCTACGAGTAAATTGTTATCATCATATTTCCTAATTGATGTTCCCAAAAATTCTTTTCCAAACCTCACCCTCTAAATTTGGAGGGCCTTGAATTAAGCACTGCACCCTTGGTATAATCATTCACGGCCGGGGTGCTGCAGGGATGCCAGGTCTGAAGAGAACCGTGAGCTGAAGAAGACAGTTTGATGTCATCTCTAATTCACATCTGATATCACAGAAGAGTAAATTGAGACCTGAGGATAATCATACAGCAAATAAATACAAACCCAAGATTAGGGTCCAATTTTGATTACGTTCATTGCTAATCAAATATTATCACCATTTATCCAAGAATATTTATTGTAGATCAGCAGCACATGAGATGTTATTAAGGGACTAAAAAATAATTTACACATAGAAAGTCTTTTCCCTTTAGGAGACTAATATATGAAATAGATCCCACTAATGTAGAGATGCAATTAAAGGACTACAGAAAGGAATGGCTTTAGACTACTGAAAAGTTGTGAAGTGTTCAAGACTCAATTTCTGAATCCACTGAATTACTTTGACTCTTTCTTATTTCCCTTTGAGCTTTAATTGCCCTTCCTGGAGCCCAATACTATCATGACATGTCCTGGTCTAGAATTCCCCTTCTTTTCCTGATTCAGTCCCTATCTGACTAGATATAGTTTCTCCCAATAGAACAAATGTTTTTCTCAGCTTCCTTTCTTTCCTTTCTTTCTTTCCTCTCCTTCCTTCCCTCCCTCCCTTCCTCCCTTCCTTCCTTTAGCATTGTCAGTTGACAAACTTTTTGGGTTAGATTTCTTTCAAGTAAGAATTTCTAGCACAAGAAATTCTAATTTTTCTTGTATCACTAATTATTCTTTTGGTTCCATTTCTTAGCTTCCCCTGTCATCTTACTGACTGCTTACTGCTATTCTCCCAGAGCTCTATATTTGCAACTCTTTGTTTTCCTATGCTATTAAGTCTATTCTCCTGGTCTGCATTTTTGCACATTTCACCTTATATTATGTTTCTAATCATATTTCAATTACTTTAAAAATATTCATATGGATGTCATACTATTGCCTCATTTTAATGCATTCGAAAACTAAAGAATCATGTACTCCACCCTCCAACAGGACTCTTCCCACATAACTAATTTTCATCAAGGATCAGGTCTCTAACTTGGTCCCTAGTCTTCTCTTTTTTGAATTTCAGGGTTTTACCACTTTTTGCCTTTATTGATAATGTTTATGTAGATGTTTGTTCGTGAAATTTTTAAATCTCTTTACCTCTATTTAAATCTTCCCCATCCCTCAAGGACCCAAATATAACCACACTCATGAAATTATCTTACTGCTGCAGTCTGATAATTTCTGTTATGGTGTTTTCCTAGCACCACATGAGTTAGCAATTATTAAGTTAAAGAGACATTTTAAAAATAGAAAGTGATATTTCTAGAAATAAAACTTTTTTTCTGAAAAAACTTTTACAGGAATGTCACTTTTTTAGGTTAATCAAACCTAATATAGTCATTGTAATGTTATTGTAGGCAGAGAGGCTTGCACTGCAAATGTATACTAATTTTCAGGTTCATTTCAACATGTAGTTATTGGGTCTAGATATTATAATATAATGGAAAAAATTCAAGAGTTCATTAATAAGAGACTGGAAACATAAATTATGGTACTTCCATACAGTGGACTATTTTGAAGAAGTATGTGCCCATATTTACATATATTGTTCAATGTTGTTGATTTGGGGGATAAAGGACATTGCAGAAGAGCGTACACAGTCTTATGTCATATGCATACAAAACTATGTTCATGCATAGATATAGACACACGTATTTTATATATGTACAGAACAGGTCTTGAAAATTATTCAGCAAATTGTCAACAGTGGTTCCTACTAAGGGAGTATAATACTTTATACATTTTATTATATTTTGAAACTTTGCAATAGCCCTGAATTAATATTATAATAAAACTATTTTATCACAAAACATTATAATAAAACTATTTTTTCACAAATCAACAAAAATAAGTTAAAAAAAAAACAGTTGAAAAATGCCTATTACTTTAAAGGACATACTCCACATACTCATTGCATACCTGGCTGTTGAATTATTGTGAAAAGACTCTTATGTTATACTGCATTCCATTTAAAATGTTAACAGTTTTAATACTTAATAGTGACTTACTGCATTCCATTTAAAATGTTAACAGCTTTAATACTTAATAGTGACAAGTGCCATTTATAAATAGAAATATATTTTTAAATTATTTCATTATATTCACCCTGTTTGTAAGGTTTCAGAATTTATTTATATTATTTGAGAAGTATGTATTACTTGTCTTTACCTGGGAGGTGTTACAAACTTTTAAAAAATTTAATTTACTATAGGTATTTCAGTTGAATATGGAGAGTTACTCAAATAATACAAGTAATGATAATAACATTAACTCTATATCAGTAAAAAATGACATGCTGTTATAATTTTATAGTTATATTTATAATATTTTATAGTTTATAATTGTATCCAGTTCTCTAAGACAATGTACTTGATTCTTTTGTGATTGGACTTTGGAGCAAATAAGATGTGATAGTTATGCTTAAAGTTGTTGTATCTAAAATTGCCCAGCCTGCTGCTTATAGCCTCTGTCTCTGCACCTTCAGAATGGCAGTCTCTCTTGTTTCACGCTGGAAACTCTCCCTTCTTTATGCAGCACATCCCTTTGACATCTCACCTTCACCTATTATCAATTCTTTCATGCTTTTCTCTCCTACCCTCCCACGGCAGAAAAACTCACTTGAGGGCAGTGCCCAGTCACTTAGGCTGTTGCATGCCTAAGGTGCTATCTCCAAAAACCGAAAAAACAGAAAGATTGTTAAGTGGGCAGCATTTTCTTTACAGTTTAGCGAGCCCTGCTGTTTGGACACAGAAATGGAAGAGAACACCTGACTTCAGTTCTGCATCATCCCACCCCACATCTCATCCTGGCCCTGCTTGTGTTGTAGCTCCTTTACTTATAACCACCTCCTTCCAGCATTGGCAACAGGCTTAGGCAGAGGCTGCACTGGGGAATGTGCACCTTTCTGTCTGCTGCTACTTGCTTTTCCTGGTTCCTGGTTCCCTGCTCTCAGGCATGCACCAAACATCATCCTTAAACTTCCTTAATGAAGAACACCTTCCTTGCATGCAAATTAGCTCTTAAAAATGGACACCTGGGAGTGACAATTTCTAACATAGATCTAAATATTAATTTAAACTTAGCCTGAAGTTCTGTGACATGAAACCGATTTGTTTGCTTAATATTATCATCTAAAAATGCATTTACTGGAAACTTAAGAAACACTTTTACTTTTTTTCTTTTCTTTTTTAGCTTTCTCTCAGAATTTGAGCAGCTATTTCTAAGAACCAGATAATAATTGGAAATTTCTATTCTTTTATAGTCTTGCTACTTCCTGTTAAGTCTGGTGCTCCAGAAGGTAGAACCAGCCAAATAAAAGTACAATTTGATTTAAAATTGTACTGCTGGTCCTGATAGTAAGAACAATTGTAATTTAGCCTTAACTTCCTTTTTTCACACTTACCAGACATCACTGAAACTGTAAATACGTTTAAAAAAATCTGTGGAGAAACTTTTTTTTTTCACTTTCTATTTCTTTTGTCTTAACTGTATTTCACAGTTCACTGTTGTTCCAGTGATTTATGTGTTTGCCATTTTATCTGTGATGAAAATATCTGTAATGTTACCTTGGATGGGAAGATTGTACCCATTATTTTTATTCCTTGTATAATACTTGTACTTAGGACTAAAGTTTTTAAATAAATGTGATAAGGTTTTAGAGGTTTTAGAGAAATATAGACTGTTTTTGTTTGACTATTTTGTTGTTTATTTTTCAACAAGTAGGTGAGATACTAAGAGTGAGACGTCTGGAATGGAAGACTAAATGAGAGGGCCATCGGGAAGCGCCTGTGGTCATCAGATACGCACACAAAGGGGTTCAGTCGTTGCCTATGCACCCCTTTAGAGAGCGAGGGATTGTCACTTAGAGTTATGGGGATGGCGGAATACACAATACCCACCTGACACTGGGAGAGGAGATGACCCAGAGTTTCACGTATACTCACAGCCCACGGGAGGAGCACACAGCACACCACCCCGGGCCACGCAGGGGCTGCTGTCAGGAACAGAGGGAATAAGCAGGGACTGTGAGAGGCAGGCTTCGTACTTAAGAGAGCAGGGTGACCCCTGGTTTTAAGGGAGGATGTGGTTGGCTTGTTTAAAAAATTCCACCGCTGGTGGGAAATAGAAAGCCGCTACTCAGTTATAAGCAGGAACTGTGATTAGGAGGCTTGTTTGTCTGGGGACCTCATCCATGGGAGCAGAGTAGGGAGGGGAGCTTATAATTAGGCCACTTGAGGCCTTCCTGGTTTCACCAGATTTCAAAGCAGCACATAATATCGGGCCTTAGTTTTGGGGTTTACAGCATAAAATTTGTCTTTTGGTTATGAGAAATAAATATCTTTTTAATAGTTAAAAAAAAATGATGTCTTATTATAAAGGCAAAACAGAGACTCTTATGGAAATCCAGGACCCAGAATTGTGAGAAGACTTCAGGACCCAAACCTGTGTTCTTTGTTCTCAAAGAATGGTCTTTATTTCCCCTTTCATGGATGGTCTGCTCAAATACTGAATGTGATCCTTGCTCTCTCTATTGACACTTCCTCTTCCTAGTAAAGTTGGTTGTTTTTCCTAAGAGGGACCCACCTCACTCTTAGAACTACTTACTTTTTAGCTTCAATGCCTGCTAACATCTGGCAACCTCCTTCTATGCTTTCTATGCTTTCAGGTTCAAATTCCAAAAAAGATATCTGATTATTTTAGACTTTTGCATTCTTGCAGAGGCATTAACATCAGGCCAAGTCATGCATTTATGGCCAGCTTACGAATGAGCTGCTTCTGAGACAGTCATCCATTCTTACTGTATTGAGCCTTAGCTAATATAGTTGTAGAGATAAATGACAACACGGCTAAAGCAGATACGGAGAGTATGGATTTTCCCAGCAAGGAAATGTGTGGGAAGCAGGACCTTCTGAAATATATATAGCAAAATACTTTAGAGCATCAAATCAGTTTCCCTCTGCACTTTTTTCTTTTCAGAAAGTAAAACAGTAATTTCTAGCCACCAGGTTAAATTAGTCAATCTGTTTTGTCTTTTCCTTCTTTCACCTGCTCAATTCCTCCCCTTTTCTAATTATGATGCATTAAATATGTCAGGTCTTCTTTCCTAATATTTCTCTTTTTCTTTGAAATATGCACCATTACCCTGATCCAGGCCCCTTCCCTTCAGCTTGGGTCTAATATAGCTGTCCTCTAACACCTTTATGGGCCCTGTGCCTCCAGACAATTCCCCCGCCAGCCCCTCCTGTTCCAGCCTAACTGATCCTAATGAAACATGTAGTTTCAATAAACAGTCTTATATCTCTCCCTATCTTTTCAGAACTGTCCTAAAGGCAATACCTAGAATTGATCCCTATCTTTTTAATGTATCTTTTCTACTTTTTGACAAAAGGGGGCTGGCTGTAGGGAATTTTATATCTGCATACAAGACTAGAATTATAGGATAAGAGATCAAGATTAAAAATAATAATAATAACCATCAGGATTGTTATGTTTTGTTGCATTTGTTCTGTTTCCCAAACCAGATTATAAACTCCTGGAGAATAAGAATTAAGGCTCATCATTCTTTCTACCCCAGCACCCATTCAATCATATATACTTTAGATGATAGTGATGATGTTGATTTATTTATGCTTTGAAAGCAATTATGTAAGTTGTTTGTATTGATTATTGGATCCAACTGCTTACAAAGTATTACATATAACTATTTTGTTTTATTTAATGGAATCATAGAGTAGAAAAATAGACTGGCTTAAATTTGACATATTAACATCTTAAAGCCACAAACTGAAATTGAATTGCAACAATGAATTCATGTTCATGATCTTTTCAGTGGTATTACAAAGAATTCCCTTATTGATTAAACACAGCTTTTAATTTTACAAGCATGTAAGTTAAATTCATGGAATTAAAGCAATAAAGTTTCTCCTGGGCAGAAAATTACCTAATCAGGAGATCCGACATAAAATGCAAGTTTGCATTAAATAATTAATTACTATTAACTCAAGCAAAGTGTGAATTGAAAGATAGATATAGATGTAGATATAGATATAGATATCGATATATACATATATACATATATATATGCTATTAGCTATGTGACTTTTTGAAATTATTTTCTATATTTTTACTTTTTCACATTGACATGTATTTTATGTACAGATAATTCTTTCAAATCAAGGGCAAGGGCCATACATGTGGCCCTTTACTTTACTTCTCGCCTATAGAATCTAGTGCCTTTTAACTTTTTTATGCCATATTACTATTCCTCTATGCATGTATACATAACTTGGTAGGTATTTAGCATTGTTACATTTTTAAAAACTAGTAATATGACCATATTAATATACTATGATCAGCTTTGGAAAAGAATGGTTTTTATTTGAAAATATTCTTAAAATTGGAACCAAAGACCCTTCACTACTTCACTTTTCTCTCAATATATGGATTAACATTTAGCTTATAAAAATGTCAGAATAGTCTTCGGCCCTTCTTTTCCCACAGAAAAAGATGATGTCATTAGGGATCCAGCAGAATGCTAGGATTCCAAAATGTAATCCTGGATCCCCGGAAAGTACAGGCTGCTAACCCTCAGAATAGCCACAAAATTCACACCTAAATTCTAGTCTCTGAGCGTTTGCTGACCCCAACCCCTGCCCCTTCTCCACCAATAACAGACTAGGGATTAGGGTCCAAGATGGCGACGGGTCTGGAGCGGCCGTGCCAGGAGACAGCGCGATCCTGAGAGCTGTGCACTGTGATACCAGAGTACTAATTGCATTTCCAAGAGCAACAAAAGGTGAATAATTCCTTCAACAATGACCCTGCATCGACAAACAAGCGGCAGCAGGTTCGAGGTTTTGGGGCCGACACAGAGGAGGACTCCTGAGAGCACCCAAGCCCGGCTGCGGAAACGAACGAGCAGCCCAGACAACAAAGGCCAAGAAAGCCAGCGGAACCGGTGCAGAAACGGAGTGAGGCGCGCCAGACCGGCCCAACGCTGCAAGCTCTATGAGTCACACCCAGCCCAGCCCCACTTGCAGGGCGAAGCCCGGCTGCTCCCCACCCACCTGGCTCCCACCTACCACACCAGGCTAGGCACCCACAGCAGAGCTGCCTCCATTTTCTCGGGTGGGGGCGG
>NW_007730077.1:208677-208994 GCF_000696425.1 Galeopterus variegatus
ACTAAACCAAGAAGATATAGAAAATCTGAATAGGCCAATAACAATAAAGGAGATTGAAGATATTATTAGAAAGCTCCCAACAAAGAAAAGCCCTGGACCAGATAGATTCACAGCAGAATTTTACCAAACATTCAAAGAGGAAATGACACCGATTCTTTACAAACTATTCCAAAAGATTGAAACAGAAGCAAAGCTTCCAAATACATTCTACGAAGCAAACATCATCCTGAAACCAAAACCAGGTAGAGATATAACAAAGAAAGAAAACTACAGGCCGATATCCTTGATGAATTTAGATGCAAAAATCCTCAATAAAA
>NW_007730078.1:0-2055 GCF_000696425.1 Galeopterus variegatus
GATACAACAATTACAATTCCTTGAAGTTGATATGACAAGCGAACAGAAAGGAGGTTGTTGGGAGGGAGAGGGGAGAAGGAGGTGGGAGGAGGTTTCGGTAATGGGCCACAATAATCAACCACATTGTATATTGACAAAATAAAATGAAATTTAAAAAAAAGAAATTAAGAGTTTTTTTAAAAAAATGAAATTATTTTGACAATTCCACTTTCAAGAGAGTTGATATTCTGAAAGACCCTTCTACCAAAAACTCTTGAGTTGCTGGATGAATTACAGTTATACTTTTCAATGCATTATTGAGCTTGTAAGAGGGGAAGAGAAATTTTTATGGGCTAACAGACTAAGAGAACATAGCAGCCAGAGCTACCCTGGGAGCAAATGCCAAGCCAGGAAACCAGGTTTAGGGAGAAGGAAGCTTAATGGAAGGGCCCAGGGGCCTGCTCAAGGCGGGGGATAGCTGAACCTGGGATTCCCGCATAATGGGAAGCCACCCAAAGGGCTATACTGCTATGAAAATGGGCTGAGACAAACCCAACTGCTGGCAAAGAAAACTTTTGAGGAATAAAAGGGTCATCAAAACGTTCATGGAAATATTTGCATTATCTTTTAACTTTGTTTTTCCACAAACTTTTTGAAGTACCCTTGTATACACAAAAGATGTAAATTACATAGGGGAAAAAATTCATGAATATATTCATTTTAAAAAAACCCATCTATTCATTTATAAACCCTATAAAGAATGTAGTTAACAAAGGAAAACTTCACTTCTAAAGCTTCATTAATAAAAATCACTGACAAATTTAGATTAATAAGAAGGAAAGACATAATGAATTTTTTTTTATTNCCAATTCTCTACAAACTATTCCAAAAGATTGAAACAGAGGCAATTGTCCCAAACTCATTCTGTGAAGCAAACATCACCCTGATATGAAAACCAGGTTAAGGTACAACAAAAGAAAACTACAGGCCAATGTCCTTCATGAATATAGAAACAAAAATCCTCAATAAAATACTAGCTAACAGAATACAGCAACACATATGCAAAATTATACACCATGATCAAGTGGGATTCATCCCAGAGATGCAAGGTTGGTTCAATATATGAAAATCAATAAATGTGATACACCATATCAATAAAGTCAAACACAAGGACCATATGATCATCTCTATAGATGCTGAAAAAGCACTGGATAAAATTCAATACTCATTCATGATAAGGACTCTCTATAAGTTAGGTATAGATGGAAAGCACCTCAACATAATTAAAGTCATATATGATAAACCCACTGCTAATATCATCTTGAATGGGGAAAAGCGGACAGCTTTTCTTTTATGAATGGGAACTAGACAAGGATGCCCACTCTCACCACTCCTATTCAACATAGTGTTGGAAGTACTAGCCAGACCAATCAGAGAAGAGAAGGAAATAAAGGTATCCAGATTGGAAAAGATGAAGTCAAACTGTCCCTGTTTGCAGTTGACATGATCCTATATATAGAACAGCCTAAAGCCTCTACAAAAAAACTCTTGGAGGTGATAAATGACTTCAGCAAAGTAGCAGGATGAAAAATCAACACATAAAATTCAGTAGCATTTCTATTCTCCAATAGTGAACATGCAGAAAGAGAAATCAAGAAAGCTTGCCCATTTACTATAGCCACCAAAAAATAAAATACTTAGGAATAGAGTTAACCATGGATGTGAAAAATCTCTATTATGAGCACTACAAACCACTGCTGAGAGAAATTAAAGAGAACACAAGAAGATGGAAATATATCCCATGCTCTTGGATTGGAAGAATCAACATTGCAAAAATGTCCATACTACCCAAAGTGATATACAAGTTCAATACAATCCCCATCAAAATTCCAATGACATTTTTCTCACAAATGGAAAAACTAACCAGACATTTGTATGGAATAACAAAAGACCATGCATAGCCAAAGCAATTTGGAGCAAAAAAAGAAAGCTGGAGGCATAACACTACCTTACTTTAAGCTATACTCCAAAGCTATAATAACCAAAACAGCATGGTACTGGCATAAAAACAGACAC
>NW_007730078.1:2962-3522 GCF_000696425.1 Galeopterus variegatus
GTTCCTCAAACAATTGCAGATAGATCTACCATATAACCCAGCTATCCCACAGCTGGGAATATACCCAGAGGAACAGAAGTTATCAACTTGAAGGTATACCTGTTCTCCAGTGTTCATTGCAGCACTATTTACAATAGATAAGAGTAGGAACCAGTCCAAATGTCCATCATCAGATGAGTGGATACAGAAAATGTGTTATGTCTACACAATGGAATACTACTCTGCTATAAAAAAGAATGAAATACTGCCATTTGCAACAACATGGGTGGACCTAGAGAGGATTATATTAAGTGAAATGAGTCAGGCACAGAAAGAGAACATATCACATGTTCTCACTTATCTGTGTGAGCTATAAATAAATAAATAAATAAATAAATAAATACACAAATAACCTGGGGATAGGAGGGAAGAAGATACAACAATTACAATTCCTTGAAGTTGATATGACAAGCGAACAGAAAGGAGGTTGTTGGGAGGGAGAGGGGAGAAGGAGGTGGGAGGAGGTTTCGGTAATGGGCCACAATAATCAACCACATTGTATATTGACAAAATAAAATGAA
>NW_007730078.1:4736-6218 GCF_000696425.1 Galeopterus variegatus
TAAAAATCACTGACAAATTTAGATTAATAAGAAGGAAAGACATAATGAATTTTTTTTTATTTAACGTGCTGGGAGTAAGCAAGGCACAAGGAATCACAAGAGAGTAATGTCTCAATTTTCTATTGGGGTACAGAATTTATATACTCATCTCCATAGGGAAAGGGGACATGGGGTGTAGGAGTAAATGATACCTAGGTGAACACAATGGGCCTGGAACACACACACAATGGCCTGGGACAAAGTCTACTTGGCAGTCATTTAACAAGACTGTTAAATGATTTTCTTTAAAATACTGAATGGGACTGAACTATGACAGTAGCCTGTGATAAAAGTTAGCCCAGTCTTCCTTCCTGTGATATGAGTTAAGTTAGTGAAAACTCAGGGAAAGAACCAGAGGTAACTGTCTTCTTCTTTGGAGGGTCTGGACTTTAGGCAGATGAGGGAACAGCTTCATCCTGTGCTTTGGAGAATGTCAGAGGACTGAGGGACAGGAAAGGGGGGTCAGAGAGACCTTGAGGCTGCTTCTTTATCTCAGCTTGTCAAAGCACCATACTTTTGGGGTAACAGCTTTCTGCACACCAACAAGAAGGTAAAAAGTAGGAGAAAGATTTTGCCATATTTATAAGTGACAAAAGAAGATGCAAGGAACTACTGCAAAATCAACAAAAAAGCTAAGCAACTCAATAGAAAATGGGCAAAAACTTGAATAAACACTTTAGGAAAAAATCACAGAAATGGCTAAAAACGTATGAACAGATGCTTAAACTGGTTAATAATCAAGAAAATGCAGATTAAAACCACAATAAAATATTCTTCCCCTGCTGGATTGGCAAAAATAAGATAATAGTTTATACTTGAAATGTGCTAAGAGAGTAGATTTCAAGTGTTCTCACCGCACACACACAAACAAGGTGACTGTGTGAGGTGATGGAT
Source organism: Galeopterus variegatus (assembly GCF_000696425.1). Classification (NCBI taxonomy): domain Eukaryota; kingdom Metazoa; phylum Chordata; class Mammalia; order Dermoptera; family Cynocephalidae; genus Galeopterus; species Galeopterus variegatus. The sequence goes on from NW_007730078.1 coordinate 5,670, forward strand.
ATTTTAATTAGCTTGATTGTGATAATCACTTCACATGTATACATTTATCAGAACATCATGCTGTACGCTCTAAATAAATGCATTTTTTTCAATCATGCCTCAGTAAAACTGGGGAAAAGAAGAAAAAAGAGCAAAAAAGAAAACTAACTACAAGTCCAATATTATTTTTTAAAAATTAAAGAAAATCAAGATTGTAACTAAGAGGAAAAGTTCCCTTTTCTTACCTCATCTTTTATCTCATAACCCTTGACAGATACCTGGCTTACGAGCTCCTCCCATCACAAGGTCCCCCCAGCAGATCCTGCACTAACATTCTCTCTCTGTCCTCTCTATGTCTCTTCTCTGTCTCTGTCTCATTTCTTTCTCCTCCCTTTACTGAGGAAATATACTGGCCATATAAAATGTATTTTGGATATCTTTCCCTTTTCTACTTGCTGGTATAGCTTGTATAAAATTAAAATTTTCTCTTTCTTGTTGAAAGGTCTCCAAAATCTTCTAGATCTAGTGCCCTCTAGGGGTTAGTTTCTGACTACCAATCCAATTTTTTTT
>NW_007730078.1:6541-14552 GCF_000696425.1 Galeopterus variegatus
TTTTTTTTAATTGTCTCTGGTTTCTTTGTGTTTTCTATTTCTTTTCGAGTCAATTTTATTACTTAGTTTTAAAAATATTTTTATTTAATTTAAGATTTGTAAGGTACCAGACTAGTGCTTTTCATAGTAATCTTATTTCAAAATTGTCTCTTGTGTCTGAGTTTTGACCCATTTTTCATTCCAATATTATTTATTTGTGTCTTTTCCCCTTTGCTCAGTGTTACTGGAAGTTTACTTATATCTTTTGCTTGTTTTCCACTTCATTGATTTCTGCAATTGTGTTTACCTTTCTCTTCTACTTTTTAAAAAATTACTTTCCTGTTATTTTTTTAGTTTTTTAGTCCAAATGTTTAAGCCAATAATTTTCAAACCTTAAGAAAATCTATATGAAAGAAAAAATGCTGTAAGTTCTTTTTTTAAGTTTAGAAATTGTAAGAGGCACTGTTATTTAATTGTTAGAAGCTACTCTGAGTTGTGGCAAGGTTCCAGGAAAATATCAACCAGTGTTTCAAAATATTAGAAGTTGTACTGAGTTTCTAATAGGTTAGAAACAAAAATTCAGTGTCAGATGAAAATAAAATGGGAAAAGAGAAAAAAATTGTGTTTTTGCGCTCTCAGTTTAGTTATATCTGACGTTATTAATAATAGGTATTATTCATGAATTATCACATTTTCTGACTTCCTATAATTATTCAAATATGCTTCATAAACTTGACATTTCCTCAAACATGTAAGTTTTCTTTTCCCTTTGACAAAGACAGGCTCTGCAGTAAAGCAATTTAACAACAAAAGAATTTTTATTTCTTTGCGTGGAGTGGCAATGAAAAAGGAACTGTGAGCAAGAGAGGCAGAAGAAGACAACAGAGTAATATATCTTGTTTTATAAACATCAGGGTATAACTAGATTAAATAGCACTTGGGAACTTGGCCTTAGTTGGTTAGCTAGCCATGAAGCTGTTTAAGTCACTAGGACACAAATTCAGCTTCCCTAACATAACACCGCAAGTCATTTTATAGCACAGCATCTGAATAAACAAAGTACTTTGGCTGTTCTCACCTCATTTTCTTCATTCCTTATACACTAGATAGCCTTTATTAAACTCTATGATCAGGTTATAATTCTGCTCATGATGTGAAAAAAGAATTTAGAAAACCTGCATTGCAGGCATAGTGCTTGCTAGTGGATTTAAGATGTCACCTTTGCCACCATTCTCTTTGAAAAATGACCCCTCGGTTGCAAGTTGTACCTGCTCTCACCTTGAGGCAGTGAGTGCCAGTGATTCAGTGGCTGGGGTATCCATGGGAAATGAGGAAGAAAAGCTGGTGAGGACAGAAGTGTCACCAGCATTGTAAGAGTTTAAGTGCATAGGCCACACTCATGTTCCTGGAAGCTTCAGGGACAAAGGAAGACAGTACTCTTGGCATGGATACCCTTGGTGATAAGTCTGACAAAGAGACAAACAGATGGTCAAATGGACCTGAACAGGGCAGGAAAAAAATGGTAGATGTCACATCACAAACAAGAATACCTAGTCATGAGGACCCACTGAGAATTACATGAAATAATTGAGAGGGAATAGGCATATAGGTGATTGTGGTGTAGAGAAGCAGAGCAAATACATTTTGAGGGTCTGAATACCTAGAATAGGAGGGGAAGAAGAACATGGTCCAAGTAGAAGTAGTAGTAATAATTAAAATCGCCATAATTGAATCTCTCCATAATTGAACAAATGAGGTAGTTAAAATCATTGACCTTGTTGTCAGAGATCATGAAGCTTATCAAGGGTCACATATTAAAATGCAGAGTTGGCATTTGAGCGTGAGGGGTTCTGACTTTGGAGTCTGAGGGCTGTCTCTGCCTCTCTAGACAGTGCTGGGTGTTGGGATCCAGAAGGAGGCAAGAGCACAGAAAATCCTGGGGCTGTTCATTATAGCTTTTAGGGGGGTTTTTGAGTGTAAGACATTGAAGGACACTTAGGGGGGTTTTTGAGTGTAAGACATTGAAGGACACTATGAGAAATCTTTTTGATTTCTGACTCAGTCTCTTGACTTGTGCTAGTTCCTAGGGCTGCCATAACAAAGTACCACAAACTGGGTGGCTTACAACAACAGAAATTTATTGTCTTACAGTTCCGGAGGCTACGAGTCTGAAATCAAGGTGCCAGCAGGGCCACACTCCCTCTGACATCTGTAGGGAAGATCTTTCCTTGACTTTCTAGCGTCTGGTGTTTGCCGGTAACCCTTGGCGTTCCTTGGCCTGTGTAGAGATGTGTAACGTACATCTCTGCCTCTGTTGTCACATGGAGAGCCTCCCTTCCTGGGTCTTCACATTGTCTTCTGAGTGTATGTCTCTTCTCCTCTTCTCATAGACAGTCCTATGAGATGGGCATTGTTATCCACATTTTATGGACAAAGACATTGAGTCTCAGAGAGGTCAATTGACTTACCCAGAGTTACACAGCCAGTAAGAAACAGAGGCAGAATTCTGTGTAACTCCAAAGCCCAGCTCTTTTCCTTTACCCAAGTGGCTCCAGAAGCCTCACCAGGACCAGAATCCAGTGGCTGCTGCCAGACAAGCTTCTGGCTCTTCCTTGGTAAGGGGATAAATCACTTGGGGAAGATGGGAAAGAGTGAGAGGGCTGGATTTCATCCAGTGACTGAGAAGGAGAAGGAATCAGCAATGAGGCTCAAATAGCACCTGGGTTCCCCAAGTCAGCTCTCATCTCCTTTTCCCCTTTTCTGGGCTTGGTCTTGTAATCCAGTGAAAGTGCTGAAAGACAGGCATAGGGGACACTAATCAGAACGCAGAGGATCTCTGGATGTTGCCTGAAGAATACATCTAAAGCCAGTTTGGTTAAAAAGAACTAAATGTCACAATTTGGAATTTACTACAGGAGGAATTGAGATTACGATCAAATGAATTTCCCATCAATGTCCATGAGTCCTGTTGCTGTCTCTACTGTTATAGTGAGATAGGAGGTGCTCAGTTGACTTGGATTACAGGACACACCTCTGGGTTTCAAGTCCCTCCCAGAGATCTCAGGCCACTCCTCTAAGTCCTCCGCTAGAAGAGAGTTATTGCTGATAGTTAGACCTATTTTTGGCACCAACACAGGGAAATAGAGACCACAAGGGGCTGGCTTATGCAAATCCAGTGGCTGGGCATGCTCAGTAGGGAGGGGTTTTGTAACCCTGGTGCTCAGTAAAGTGGAGTTTATCCTCTGAATTACTTCCACTAGAGGTGCTAGAGAGCACAGCATATTCTTGACTATGTCTGACACATGTGATAGAATTTGACCAATGAACATGTCCTAAAAGGAGAACTATTGAGCATGTGCAAAACTATGTTATATAACAGGGAACCTCCCCCTTAATTGAATATGTATTAGATACTGAAACTAGAAAAGCCGAATCCCAGCAGAAGGTGGGTTGTTGCTCACTTTCCTGGGGCCGACGTGCACTTCGAGGGTGGAGGTGCGTGTGCTTTCTTTTGTATTAAACTTACTTTCACACGTGGCTGCTCACTCTCTTGAGCCAGCCTGCCTTCTGCACTGAGCTTTAAGTGCGTATTCTTACTTTTGTCTTAAACTTGGAGTGGGCCCTGCTCAGTCTCTGGAGCTAGGCTGCCCTTTCTCTGTGAAGTCCATATCTCTTATTTCTTACATTAAGTCAGGTCTCATTTTCTGCTGTGACTCTGTCCTTGATTCCTTCCTGTGGTGGAGTCAAGAACCTGGTAAGAGGATGAGGTGGGTTGAGGCCGGCTAGGCTGCCCTTTCTCTGTGAAGTCCATATCTCTTATTTCTTACATTAAGTCAGGTCTCACTTTCTGCTGTGACTCTGTCCTTGATTCCTTCCTGTGGTGGAGTCAAGAACCTGGTAAGAGGATGAGGTGGGTTGAGGCCAGATACCAGACCTCCCCAGACCCTTCCTCTGGCATCAATAGCACCAAACTACTTACTTTGTATGGTTAGAGTTTATACAGCAATTGTGAAGGAAGACATGGTAGAAATATAAATATTTGTTAAATCTTTGCACTACGGGTTTTTGACTTGTTTTCTAGTATAGACTCAGTGTTTATCATATTGCCTAGAAACTTACACAATGCCTGGTGCATTATACAGTGCCTGGAACTTAGTAGGAGCTTAATAAATATTTAGAGACTAAATGTGTTGGGAAAAAATTTATATTCAAGTGATCTTATTCTTTCCTTCACTGACTTTGAAATTCCACTTAGACTTTTATGTTCCAAACGATTTTGTAAGACCTGAAATTGAAATCATTCATCTTTTATTTTGCTGTTTAAAATTCATCATTTCTTTAAAAAGACCCACCGGCAAGAACAGAAAGATGGAGAGTTATAAAATAAGAATATAAGAACTGTAATTGGATGGCTGCCTTTGGAAATGGAAGCCAGTAGACATTGTTTTGGCCTCCTAATGTTCAAATGTTTTCAAGGGCTGTTTGTATTATGTTGAAGCATTTGCATCAGCCATGGCAGTGATTTTCAAAAAGTACACCTCCTGCAACACTTGTCACCAACCAGTTATGCCAGCAAATCCAACTTGCAGAGCCTTTTGGTCTTTCAGCCACTGAAAAAGGAAAGTTGCCTACCTGAGTGGGAGATGACAGACCTTCCTAGACAGTCGTCCTGATTGGGCACTGTGCAAGGCACAGAGGGACACAAAGATTATGAAAAAAAAAAAAAAAGTGATGGTTTCTACCCTCAGAATGGAATGACCTGCAATGAATAGTCCCTCGTTTTTCACATTTCTTTTCTAACCCATTCAGTGACTTTAATTTATCTAACAGAGCATGATAACAAAGGTCAACGATGAAGCTATTTTCCTATCCAATTCAGTAAGTGTCATGAAGATTTATAACGCACTGAACTCAACTTCCTTTCCTCTGGGAGGGTGAAAAGTTTTCAATTAAAGGAGGGGTCAGGGATTTTTCCCAAGGGGATACAGTGTCTCCAGGCCGGCTCTCTGATTCGATTGATCTTTCAGGGGGTTCCCTGACTGAGGGTAACCCATCCTTCTCTGAGAAGGGGGCCTTTATAAGTGCATGCTAGGGACATGTTCTGTGGCCATCCCGGTGCCTAGGGTGCATAGTAACAAAGTTCGATCCCTTCTCACAGTTGACATCTTTGGTTGGCAGCTGGATGCTGAGTACACAGGAGAACATGGGAGAGGGTGGGCACTGTGCGTGGGTTAGAATTTGCATTGTTCTCAATGCTCAGAGAGATCAGATTCCTTTTCTGATTGCATTTATCCAATGTATCATTATATTAATCAATGGAATTCCTAAAATTTCTGAATAGGATGGGCTTGGAGCAACAGTCATTTTGAAAGGAAGGGCTAGAGAACTTCTCTTGAAGGTATAGACAATGTAGTTTTTTAAGGCTTAGTTGCAGATGGTTATTTGAATGTTTATCTAAGCTGACTTTGGAGACAGATTATAGTGATGGGGAGCCTAAAGCCCCTCTCCCCATCCCTCCCTGCTCTGTGTTGCTGCCACTGGTTATAACATAGAACAAAGGATAGTCAGTACAAAGCCAGTTTCAGAAGAGAGAAGAAGAATTCTAGTTGTAAGGTTTCTTCTTGTCCCCTCAAGACCTCAGTCCCCTCACCCCTCACTTTCATCCCCCGACATTGCCTTCAGTGGGGATTCCCTGGACTTCTGCATCGAAGCTGTGTCTGTAGCTACCCTTCTTCCTTTTCATTTGCTACCATTGAAGTCATTGCCCATTGTCTGCCAAACACGGACCTTCCAACTGAGTTCTGGATGCCCTTTCCCTCCACCGCCTCTGTCACCTCTATTTCCTTTCACTTTACCTGGAGCCCTTGGTCCTCTATGTGGTCTATGAATGTGTTTCAGATTATTTGTAAACCTCTTTAAATTATATGCAAACATTTCTTTATATACATTTTTCATTTTAACTTAATTAAATGTAATGTTGTTTGTGAACAAATGATAGCTGCACATAGTTAAATGAAATAATCAGATACTGCTAGTAGGCTTATAATGGAAAAATTAGCAGTCCCTTGTCTCACCTCTCCCCAACCCACCATCTCCATGCTCAAGAGGAAACATCTGCAGCTTTTTCACCTAATTATTTTTTATTTTCCTATAAATATTTATAAATAAAGTTTCTACATTTTCTATTTTATAATTTTTCAATGTTAGACATTATTTATTGGACTGTTGTTATGTTGGCTAAAGATGCAGAGCCAGTTAAGCCACCAAACTCAATACGCCTTCTCACATCTTGTAACTGTAGTTCTATTACAATTTTTGGCTACATTATATGCATTTTTAATAAAATTGCTGTTTCACTAAGATTTTTTTTTTCGTGAAACTTAATTTTCTCTGTTCTTGTGGTTCAGGTCTGACATTTCGTTGATAGTTGGGGTATAGAGTTTTTCTTTGCTTCGGATATCCTTGGATATAGAGGGAGCAATTCTGATACCCTGAATATGTGGGCTTTCCACTCCATGTGTGGAATTACCCTTAGTTTTTAAGGTTCCAGGCTTTTTGACAGCCTGGATTTGCAAATCTGTCACTACCATTTGTGGGGCCATGGGAAAGTTACTAAACTCTATGTGCCTCAGTCTCCTCATCTGCAAAATGGGAATAAAAACAGTGCTACCCAGAAGGTTTGTGATGGGGATTAACAATATTCAGGAGAGGTTGTAAAATATACTCATTAAAAACCATGAGTGGGAAAGAAAATTCAAGTATTCAGAAATATCCCCCCGGAACTAAAGCCCAAATCATCACACTTTAGGGAAGGTACATGCCCCAGTCCCCCCATAGGACCACCTTCATGAAAATGTAACTATGGCAAAAACAAACACACACACAAACCCAGACAACTGGGAAAGTGACTACTCAAACAAATCTCAGACAATTCCATATTTTGCTACTATACTTAAAGTTACAACTATACTAAGGTCCCTTGAGCACCAGATTTCTCTCCTCTGGGATGGCAGCGAATCATTGATCAGACTGCCTCAGTAACAGCGTGGGCTCTCAGAGCTTCATCACTACAGTCTCTGAGACCTGAGCAGGGCTTCCCTAGGAATAATAATGGCCATTGTTATTTTCCTTGTAAATAATAAGGTGGCTGCCCACCTACAGTAAATGGAGCAAAAATTTCTTCCCAGAAAAGTCTATTTACTGAAAATAATTCCTTCACTTTTCTATCCTTAACTTTTGAGCAATTAGAAACAGATAAAAATGGAGTAATTCTCTTGCTTCACAGTATGCTTAGCTTACAAAGAACCCAGAGGTAGAAAAATTATTGCTGTTTTAAACAAAGAATCTCAATTTAGCAAAAGACATTAAGTAGATGCCAAAATTTAAACAGCTCCATTTTAACTTGTACTAGTTTGCAGATAAAAGGATTTTATTATCTGAAAAGCAAAAGTTAATTTGGAGAGTCCCAAATGTATAATCATAAAACCTGTCTCTTCAGATAGGTGCCTTCCAAACAAACAACTAGGATGTATATGGTTAAAAGAAAAATAAAAAGAAAAAAAGAAATGTGACCAATTTATATTCAAGGATTTTAATGTAAGTTTGTTTATCTTTTTAGCTAGAAGACAGGGTGACACCAAATGTCTAAACTGAATAACTAAAAATGTATCAAACTGTTTTAAAGCAGTTCTTTTTCTTCTTTTCCACCTGGCAGAACATTAAGCTCAAAAAGAGAAATTTAACTTGGGGTAAGAAGCCATACCTCATGTGACTGATAAGAGGCTTGAGCTAGAGGTTGGACTATACAAAAAAAGTTTAAAATCTCACTTAATAGCAAAAGTCCAGGTTCTAGAAGAACAGGACATTTAACTCATTTTTTTCCTGCCAAATATTTATCCTAGATTTGTGGATTTTTTAGGAAATACAGTGGAGGCATGCATCTGAATTGTAAAAGTTGATAGTAACCAAAAAACCCCAAAAACAAAAATCAAAACACACACACACACACACACATACACACAACTGCAAAATA
>NW_007730078.1:15594-20628 GCF_000696425.1 Galeopterus variegatus
ATCAATATTGATATATTATTATTGATATAATTTTACATTTAGCATTCTCTCTTTGCATCGTACAGTCCTATGGGTTTTGCCAAATGCATAATAGAATGTATTCACCATTACAGTGTCATACAGAATAGTTCCACTGCCCTAAGAATCCTCTATGCTCGACCTACTCATCCCTCCCTCCCTTCCCCGCCTTCCCTCCCTCATTCCCTGAAACCCTGGCAACCACTTTTCCATTACATCAAACATTACCATTTTCTTGTGTTGGAAACATTCAAAATTCTCTCTTCAAGCTAATTGAAACTGCAATAAATTGTTGTTAGTTATAGTCACCTTATAGTGCTATAGAACACTAGCTAGATATTATTCATTATATCTAGCTGTAGGCATGGAGATTCTTAAAAAAGAAAAAGAAAGGTGCATGTGCAGGCAAACTTAATTGTGATTTATGAGTGAGGTTACTTTTTTTCTTCCAATATTTTATGTGGCCTCATTTTGGGGAAGAGTGCTTCTAGGGAACACAGTCCTTTCTCCATTCTCAAGTCTGTCTTCTTCTGAGGCTAGTTTTTCATGGCAAAAGTCTCCCTTAAGCTGGGGGAAGACATAAAGGACGAATCTCCAGACAGAGAGGCAGTATGGGCAGTAGGAGGCATGGAAAGCACTAGACAATGCAGCCAAGCAAGCTTAGGTTGAAACATAGCTGTTGATTCATCTGGGAAAGCTACTTAGTCTTGCTAAGCCTTGACGCTCAGCATCTATGTCTCCTCTTTCTGGGAACTGTATTCAGCACAAATTCTACTTGAGAAAGCACACAAAATAAACCATTCTTATACCATGGTTTGGGTGAAATTGACTTTACCCCACTCTAGAGGTGGGCCTTGATTAGCAAGAGCAAATAAATCTATTACATCCCTTTGTTAACTAATCAGAACCACTGTAATATGGTGGAGACTTGTGCTGTGCTTTTTGGAAAGAGACACATCCCCCTTCTTGCAGCAGTTACCAGCATAGTCCGTCTCTTGCCTTGTATATTAGTTACCTAGGGCTGCCAAAACAAAATTCCATAGACTGAATGGCTTAAACAACAGAATCTCACAGATCTGGAGGCCAGAACTCCAAGATCTAGGTGTTGACAGATTTGGTTTCTCCTGAGCCATCTTTCCTTGGCTTGCAGATGGCCACCTCCTCACTGTGTCCTCTCATGGCCTTTCCTCTGTGTGCACCCATCCTTGGTGTTTCTCTGGGTGTCCAAGTTTCCTCTTCTCATAAAGACACCAGTCAGACTGGATTAGAACCCACCCTATAGGCTTCATTTTCACTTAGCTACCTCTTGAAAGGCCCTATCTCCAAATGCAGTCATATCCTGAGATACTGGGGGTTAGGACTTCAGCACACTAATTTTGGAGGAGGGACACAATTCAACCCATAAGACCTTGGTTAGTGTATGTGAAGATTTAAAGTCTGGAATTACTGCAGCCATCCACTACTACAAAGGAGAACCAACCTGAGGCTGAGGCTCACCTTACAGTTGATACAACAGAATGATGGAAGGAAACCAGATCTTTGAATTACATTTTTAACTGCTGGATTAAACCTTGCTGGAAGGCCTGAACTACTTTGAACTGTTGAGTTATGTGAACTTTTAAATTTTGTTTATTATTAAAGAAAATATTAGTTGGAGTTCTGTCATGTGTTTAAGACCATTTTTTCAGACCTGTACCCAATGCATTCCTAAGTAACCTATGCAGCACTGAATTCTTTCAAGAATAAAATTGCATGAGATAATTTATTTAAAGGAGGGTCAAACACAACATTTTACTAAATCTGAAATGCCACTGATTGTGAGATACACACTATTTTAAGTACCACAAGGAAAGAATAAAGTATGTCAATTAAACTATGATATGATGACTTGTTAACATTTAGATTTTTAAATTTACACATACAAAAGACTGCTTTTAGACCTATTTAAACATAGATTTTCGTTGTGTAAAGTAACTTTTTCATACACAGAAAAGAGAATATAAGTAAAATAAATTGGCTAAAAAGTATACTTAAACTTCTCCACACTCAAATAGCATAGTTGTACTACTTGGAATCACTTTTTTATTTTTAAGTGGCATTTATTCCTTAATTAGACCTGATAAAGTTATAGGCAGAGGTTCAATATGTTCTGCTTCATATGCTTTCTTAATCCATTAAGTAAAATTACATAGGAATTTTCTATATTTTCTTTTTTTAAATTTTTAATCGAAGCATGATTGATTATATATCATTTTGGAGATACAACATTGACTACCATCATCTGTGTACAATATGTGTTGATTGAATCAATATTATTAGCATCTCACCATTATTACAAATTGTAATTATTCTTTATGCCCCTTACCCAATCTCTCCCCATCCCTTTCTCCCTCCCATCCCCTCCACCTCTAGTAACCATAGATTTGTTCTCTCCTTCTGAAAGATCAACATATTAGTGTGGTCCTTCCTTCCTTCCTTCCTTCCTTCCTTCCTTCCTTCCTTCCTTCCTTCCTTCCTTCTTAGCAACCACTTATGAGTGAGGACGTGCAGTATTTCTCTTTCTGTGTCTGGCTTATTTCACTTAACATAATTTTCTCCAAGCTCATCCATGTTGCTGCAAATGGCAGAATTTCATTCTTTTTTATGGCTGAGGAGTATTCCATTGTGTATATATTCCATAATTTCCTTATCCAGTCATTCATTGATGGACATTTAGGTTGGTTCCATTTTTTGGCCATTGTAAATAAAGGTATGATAAACATGGGAGTGCAGGTATCCCTTCGACATGATGATTTCCATTCCTCTGGGTATATATCCAGAAGTGGGATTGCTTCATCATATGGTAGTTCTATCTGTAGTTGTTTGCAAAACCTCTTTACTATTTTCCACAGTGGCTGTGCTATTTTACAGTCCCACCAACAGTGTAGAAGGGCTCTGCTTTCTTCACATCCTTGCCAGCATTTGTTTTCTCAGTCTTTTTAAAACCAGCCAGTCTAACTGGGGCAAGATGATATCTCAATGCAGTTTTGATTTGCATTTTCCTGATGATTAGTGATAGTGAGCATTTTTTTTAATGTACCTGTTGGCCATTTTTATGTCTTCCTTTGAAAATGTCTATTCAGCTCCTTTGCCCACTTTTTAATTGGATTATTTGATTTTTTACTGTCAAGTTGTTTGAGCTCCTTATATATTCTGGATATTAATCCCTTGTTGGATGTGTAGTTTGCAAATGTTTTCTCCCATTCTGTAGGTTGACTTTCTGCCCTGTCGATTGTTTCCTTTGCTGTGCAGAATCTTTTTAGTTTGATATAATCCCATTTATTTTTCTTTTGTTGCTTGTGCTTTTGGGGTCTTACTCATAAAGTCTTTGCCCAGTCATACTTTCCCTACATTTTTCTCAATAGATGCAGAAAAAGCACTTGACAAAATTCAACATTCCTTCATGCTAAAGGTCCTCAGCAAATTAGGTATAGAAGGAAGGTATCTCAATACAATGGAAGCCATATGTGACAAACCCACTGCCAATATTATCCTGAATGGGGAAAAGCTTTCAGCTTTTCCTTTAAGAATGGGAACAAGACGAGGATGCCCAATTTTACTACTCCTATTTAACATAGTACTGGAAGTACTAGCCAGAGCAATCAGGCAAGAGAAAGGAATAAAGGGCATCCATACTGGAAAGGATGAAGTCAAACTGTCCCTGTTTGCAGATGACATGATTCTGTATGAAGAAAATCCTAAAGACTCTACCAAAAAACTCTTACAGCTGATTAATAACTCAGTAATGTTGCAGGATACAAAATCAACACCCAAACATCAGTAGCATTATTATATACCAATAATGATCTAGCAGAAAAAGAAATTGAGAAAGCAGGCCCATTTACAATAGTCACCCCCAAAATAAAATACTTAGGAATCAATTTAACCAAGGAGGTGAAAGATCTCTACAATGAGTACTACAAAGCACTTTTGAAAGAAATTAAAGAGGATGCAAAAAGGTGGAGAGATATTCCATGCTCTTGGATTGGAAGAATTAACGTTGTGAAAATGTCCATACTACTCAAAGTGATCTACAGATTCAATGCAATCCCCATCAAAATACCAATGACATTCTTCACAGAAATAGAGAAAACAATCCTAACATTCATATGGAACAAAAAAAGACCATGAATAGCCAAAGCAATCCTGAGCAAAAACAAAAAAAGAAGCTGGAGGCATAACACCACCCAAGTTCAAATTAAACTGCATAGCTATTGTAACCAAAACAGCATGGTACTGGCATAAAAACAGACAGTTGGATCAATGGAACAGAATAGAAAACCCAGTAGCATGATTCTGACATAAAAACAGATATTTGGACCAATGGAACAGTAGAGAGAACCCAGAAAACAGCCCACGTACTTATAGCCTACTGATCTTTGACAAAGGTAACAAGAATATTCATTGGGGAAAAGACTGACTCTTCAATAAATAGTGTTGAGAAAATTGGACATCTACATCCTGAACAATGATACTAGACCTGTACTTCTTGCCATATACCAAAATCAACTCAAAATAGATTAAATGTAACACCTGAAACCATACAGTTACTGAAAGAAAACATGGTGGAATCACTTTTTAATTTACAGTTGTGGAAGTCTGAGTTTGCCTCTTTGCAAACATGAATGTTGGTAATATAGTATTTATTAAAAGAGTGCTCCATCAGTGTCCCCAGGACTTTCTTCTAAGCCATAAGGATTGATGTGCATGCACAGGTGATGATAATTGAAACAAAATTTATGTGACCTAACATTTAACTGGAAACTAGTAGGGTCCTTTGGAATTAAGAGTTATATACACATGTATTCATGGTTAACCTCATAGAGTCATTGATTCAGCATTAATTTAGTACTTACTAAATGCCAAAAAATTGTTCTACAGTGGAAAAAAATCAAAAATAATATTTTTATGATGGAGAGTGTTGAAAGTAAATCTCTATCAGATTTTTTTTTTTTTTTTTTTTTTTTTGGGCAAAAA
>NW_007730078.1:21628-42469 GCF_000696425.1 Galeopterus variegatus
AAAAGAAGCTGGAGGCATAACACCACCCAAGTTCAAATTAAACTGCATAGCTATTGTAACCAAAACAGCATGGTACTGGCATAAAAACAGACAGTTGGATCAATGGAACAGAATAGAAAACAGCCCACGTACTTATAGCCTACTGATCTTTGACAAAGGTAACAAGAATATTCATTGGGGAAAAGACTGACTCTTCAATAAATAGTGTTGAGAAAATTGGACATCTACATCCTGAACAATGATACTAGACCTGTACTTCTTGCCATATACCAAAATCAACTCAAAATAGATTAAATGTAACACCTGAAACCATACAGTTACTGAAAGAAAACATGGTGGAATCACTTTTTAATTTACAGTTGTGGAAGTCTGAGTTTGCCTCTTTGCAAACATGAATGTTGGTAATATAGTATTTATTAAAAGAGTGCTCCATCAGTGTCCCCAGGACTTTCTTCTAAGCCATAAGGATTGATGTGCATGCACAGGTGATGATAATTGAAACAAAATTTATGTGACCTAACATTTAACTGGAAACTAGTAGGGTCCTTTGGAATTAAGAGTTATATACACATGTATTCATGGTTAACCTCATAGAGTCATTGATTCAGCATTAATTTAGTACTTACTAAATGCCAAAAAATTGTTCTACAGTGGAAAAAAATCAAAAATAATATTTTTATGATGGAGAGTGTTGAAAGTAAATCTCTATCAGATTTTTTTTTTTTTTTTTTTTTTTTTGTGGGCAAAAACAGGATAGACATATCTTTTTCTTGGAGAGCTGGTGGAATTACCTTTTAGATGGTAACTTTTGGGAGACCATACAGATTGATATTTAAAACAGAAAACTCTAGGGTCAAACTGCCTTCTTTGAAGCAAGTTTTGCCCCTATACTTGCTGTGTGGCCATGGGCAAGGTACTCAATGTCTCTGAGCCTCAATGTTCTCAACTTTAGAATGAGGATAATAATAGCACCAAACTCAGAGAGTTATTGGGATTATTGTGAGAAGTTAAATCATCTGTAGCAGATTCCGTGAGACACCATCTAAAGTTCTTGAACCTCCTGGAGGCATATATTCTATGTCGGATTCAGCTCCAGTCTTCTACAGTGGTAACTGCATCACTAATGCACCTTTTACTGACTGCCTTCTCTATGCTGTTCATCTCTCTACCTCCTGTCCAGTTTTACCTACACCTTGCAAATTAACCACTTGCCCTTGAGTCTTCGTTTTAGAGTCCGCTTCTGGGGAACTCAGTGAAGACCTAGTACATGTAAAGGATTTAGCACATGACAAACACTAAAAAATAAAACAAAGAAAACAATAAATTATCGCTACTGAATAACTTCTTAATTTTTCTATTTTATCTCAAAGGTTGCTGATTGCTGAGTATCATGAAGCAATTCAGTTTTCTACTGAGCTCTTTATCTTTATTTTTAAACTGTTAATTTCATGGTCTACATAAGAAAAAAAACCTATACTATTTGAGATAAAATGATAGTGACTGTGGAAGGTTTCTCCCCAAGCCATAGCTTTTGTAACATCATTTTTCCCCACGGATCTCTTGATATTTCAGTAAATAACCAATGAACTCCGTCCTATTTATATTTCTGTATAAATTTAGCTGTTTACAGGATGTTTGCCTGATTAATGAATAGAGAAGGATGAGTAGTGGAAATATACCAATGATAATATGATAATGACACTTGTGTTCTAAAGTGAATATTAAAGGTCAGGCAGTTCTAGGAATTCTGAATTTGTCTTAGGGGACATTTTAGCTTTTAACTAATAGAAAGGTGAACTTCAAACATAGTGACCTTAGGTTTTTGTTTTGACTCATGGTTTTGGTATGAACTCATATGAACAAAGCTTGTTCTTTTTCATTGATTAGTGCTTCTCTGAATGAAGACCCATTTGTAAGGATTTTATTTGTGTTTCCTGTTTGAAAAAAAATGTAAAGACATAAACATCATGTAGAAGGGTATTTGAAAAATAAGACATGTGACTCTTGTCTATATATTTTAGTTAACACATAGGTTAAGATTATGGGCTCTGGAGTCAGGCAGCCTGAAATTGAATTGTGGTTTCACAACTAAATATTTGATCTTGGTCAAGTTGTTTAATGTCTCTACTAAGCCTCACTTTCTGGATTTATAAAATGGGATTAAAATTGTGCCCTCTCATGAGGGTGCTGTGAAGGTCAAATAGGATAAGACTGTAAAGCACTTGGCTTAGTGCCTTGCACACAGCAAGAACTCCATTAGTATTAGCTATTGCTGTTGTTTTTAAGGAATTTTTCTTCTACATGTTCTCCTTTGAAATGGAGAAAAACCACAGGTGTGAAATGTTTACAAATCTTACGTTTTGTGCACATGAAACAGTGTGCTAGTGTCTTTCTCCAAAGTTCTTAGGTTTTTGTAGAAATGTTGATTTAGGAGCTACTGCATTGAATTTCCTCATAGAAGAGCTTTTTACACATTAGAAGCCACATTTAGAATCTTGATCGTCTATTTAGTGGCTCCTATAATATATTTTCTAATATTACAGTGTCATATTTTAAAGGAAACTTAAGGAAGTAATAGCTATTAGTTAGCTCTCTTTAAAGTCAGAAAGGCAAATGAACATCTCCAGCAAAAATCGACCAAGGACGTATCAGTTTACATTTACTTTTCTGCTGAAATATTTTACCCAAGATTTACCCCTAATCTTTACTTCTCATACAATTAATGTGGGGTTTAAATTTTTCTTTCTTTCTTTTCTTTCCTTCCTTCCTTCTCTCTCCTTCCTTCCTTCCTTCCTTCCTTCCTTCCTTCCTTCCTTCCTTCCTTCCTTCCTTCCTTCCTTCCTTCCTTCCTTCCTTCCTTCTCTCTCCTTTCTCCCTCCCTCTTTTCCATCTTTCCTTTGTCTCTCCCTCTCTCTCTCTTTTTAATTTTTTCCTACTTTCTTATTCATATTAGAAAATCAAAATGAGTCTTGAGAAACATTGTTTAAGAAAGTGTACTGGGAAATACATGTTCAATGTCTTTCACGGGTCAGGAAAATGGTGCTATTATAGAAGTACTTCAGCTAAATAGGACATCATTTGGTAAGAAGCATCAAAGACTCATAAAGTTGTTTAGACTATTAAATAGAAGAGAATAATGAAATAAAAATTTGTATTCATCCCGGTAAGGAAGAGAAACCTAATTATAGAAGGTGATTTAAAGATAGGCATACTTAATATCTTTTTTACTTTATCCATAAAGATCAGAGATGAATTATTGGCTGGGGACTGATCTGGTTTTAAAGAAACGACAAATTAGAAGAAAGAACAAATTTCTTACAGAAGAATACCCAGGAAACCTGGGGCATTCAAATCAGCAGCGCCTAGTAACCTGATCACTAGATTTTTACAAGAACTCCAGAGACAGCCAATATTTCTGAAAATTCGGGGAAAAGAGTTGATGTCTTCCAGACTAGCAAAGGCAAGATGGTGAGCCTGTATTTAATAAGAAAAAAAGAAAAAGATTAGTATTGAATGACATAGTACCAATTTCTGAAAGTTATTGAAAGAATATATCCAATAATAAATTAGCCGATATTTGCAGAGGATAGATGACTAGAAATCAAAAAACATAATTTTGGCTTTAATAAATCTTTCCAAAATTGAATAGTTACTTATGTTTCAGGCATGGGCCTTGCAGATGAGGGTAAAGAAGAAGATAAATTTTGCCTCAATTTCCCTATAGCTTTTGGGGTCTGACCCTCATTTGTCAACTAGTTGAGAGATTCTATATTCTGGAATATTGAAGGTACTTGTGAAGGTAGCAGCACACCCAAGTTTCAAGGTACATGGTTACTATTTGTTTACATGCAATGTACTTTTTTTCTCCATAATTGGAGCATGAACTCCTGAAGTCAGACCAGCTTAATCAGAATCTCTAGGGATGGAGCTCAGATATCTGTAGTTTTTAAGCTGTCCGGGTAGTTCTGATGCCCAATGAGGGTTGAGAGCTCCTGTCTGAGATGGAAGGTAACCACTGCTCTACACCCACAAAATGGGGCCAGAGTAGAGATTTTGTCAACCCACTGAATATTTCCTCATGGTCCCACATGCCTATCCTGCCTGCCTTCCTGCCTTCTTCCATGGCATTCCGTGGCCACCCATATTTTTCGGAGGTGTCCTTGTCCCATTGATCCTTCAAGCCCTGGATCAGTTTTATCCTTCTCACAAAGCTTCCCTGACTGTCTCAGCCCCTCCTGAGCAGTCCTCTCCCACCTTTGACCATCTGCCGGCTCCCTATGCAAAGTGCAGTCCATAAACCAATAACAGGAAGCATCACACAAAAGCTTGTTAAAAATGCACAGGCTCCACCTTGCACCCACTGAATCAGAAAATGAATTATAACAATACCCCCAGGGGACTGGTGTGCACATTAAGATTTGGAAGCTCTGGTGCACAGCGCTGACAGTTCTTAGCACTTCCCTGCAGGTTGTCTTGTATGGTTCCCTAATCTTTGTCTGTTGGTCTCATCCTACCAAAAAGATTACGTGTTTCTTGATGGAGAGGACCACCTCTTACAGTTCCTTTGCATCCCTCTATTACATTTTGTACACAGACACACAATGTCTAATAACAATGGTTATATTTCTCGAAGGCAGATTATTTGCCAGGTGCAGTGCCAATGCTTTACATAAATAATTTCATTAAATCCCTACCACAATCTTGTGATGTAAGATTGGATACCCATTCTAGATGAGAAAATTGAAGTTCAGAGTGATTAACTAAGTGGTCCCAGGCCACACAGATGGCAAGTGGCAGAATTGGAATCTAAAGCTAAGGCTCCTAACCACTACATAAACTACAATATTTAATCAATTTAGTGATTCAAGGCTTAGAAAAAAGTGATATTGATTTAAAAGTCCTCTGGCCTTTACTCATAAACGTGGAGCCACCAGACAGAGATTCTGTGTCCTATTTAGAATATTTGGTAGGTTTATGGGCATCGCTTTGGGCAGTGATTCAAGGCTTAGAAAAAAGTGATATTGATTTAAAAGTCCTCTGGCCTTTACTCATAAATGTGGAGCCACCAGACAGAGATTCTGTGTCCTATTTAGAATATTTGGTAGGTTTATGGGCATCGCTTTGGGCAGTAGCTCTTCTCCATCTTGTTTGGCTTTCAAGGCAGCATTTATCACACCCTTCATCTAGCTTCTCATTAGCTTGAATGGTTTCTAGAGTTAGATTCATTCGTAATGTTTAGGGCGGCAAGACTCAATCTGACTTTTATTACTGTTCATCTCTTAGTTGGTTTTAGCTAAGAGAGGGCTAGTCTGATTCAGTAAAGGCAGCTGGAGGTGGGGCTGGGGTTATCTGTATTCTTATTTCTGTGTTGTCTTTGCTATTGTGACCACAGCTCCAGTGGATAAGAGCACGTACCCCACAATATGTACAATAAACATTAAAAAACTCTGAAAACTCCCATGCTGATCAGTAGTGTGATCATGCCTGTAAATAGCCACTGCACTCCAGCTTGGGCAACATGGTGAGACCTCATCTCTGAAAACAAAATAAAATAAATTACATAAAAATTGAAAAAAGAAGAAATTTAAAAAATAGAGCAAGGGCTTTGATAGCAGACAGGCTTGGGTTTGAATCCTGGCTCTGCCACTTAATGTAAGTTATTTGAGTTCTTGGTCCCTCCGTTTCCCCATTTATAAAATGGTGCTAGTAATACCTACCTTGTAGGATTGTGGAGATAAAATAATCTATTTAAAATTCCTAGGACACAGGAAACAATAAGTATGAGCTCCTCTCATCAATGCAAGCCAGTCACCTTGTTATTTCTTTGTTTGTTTTTATTTTTTAAACATTTCATCCTAAGTAAACTCCTGGTAGAAGTCCAGCCACCAACCTGTGAACCACCTGGAAGTCAATGCTTTATTCTTAGTGCACTGCTCAAGGAGAGGCACATTGTAGGTGGTTGGGAAATCTTGGTTGGATGTTTTGTGGTCAAGATTAGAGATCCTAGGTTATAAAAACATATTTCTCACTTTATTATTATTTTTTTACCTACAAGTTAGTGTCAAGAAAAGTTTGGTAAATGATGTAGGCAGGGCTCCATGGGAAGCTCTGGGCAGGCAGGGCTGGGACTGTCTGGATCCCTCTTAAATGACCCCATGCAATGTTCCCAGCCCCTGCACAGTGATGGCATAAAGCAGGAAGTGGATAGATTGCCCACTGGCTTTGCAGGCAATGAGCTTGATGTGATTGCAATCCTAAAGTTAGTTGTGGACAAGCACTGTGGCATCAGGATAAACTGAAAGCCAGATTTGGGAATTGTGCTTTCAGGGTCCCACCATTGTCCTACAAAGTAATGGATTAGGGGCACATTTCTGAGTTTTAGTAGCTAGGGCACCAGACAAAAAGCACACAAAATGTACAGCTGAATGCCTCATCTGTGCAGCAAAGCTAATAATGCTTGGCTTACCTCAATGGGACATTGTGTAGGATTGCTAATTAATGTCAGTAATGAGCTTTGGAGCTACCGATGAGAGCTGAATTGATGTCAGTTATTTAGAGTAATTTGATTCA
Source organism: Galeopterus variegatus (assembly GCF_000696425.1). Lineage (NCBI taxonomy): Eukaryota > Metazoa > Chordata > Mammalia > Dermoptera > Cynocephalidae > Galeopterus > Galeopterus variegatus. Next base: position 28,199 of record NW_007730078.1, read on the forward strand.
GATGCATTCTGACTCAGCATTTGGGGTATTTAATGACCTCAGAATTTCATTTCTAGACTTTTTCTAGCTGAGAAAGTTAGACCTTTAATGAAGTGGAAATTTCCAGCAACGTGTATATTTCTGGAGTTCCACAATCACATATTACTTATATATATGGTGAAAGGGCAAGAGCACTAGTTTGGGAGCCCAGAAGCCTCCATTTGGTTTCAGTTCTCCAACCATATCATTTTGGGCAACATTCAGCCTTGTGGAGCTTCACTTATCTGTATTAAAGGACAAGAAAATCTGTAAAGTCACTTAGAGCTTTAAAGTCCATGACCAAACTTAGCTTGGTTTTTCTCTAGCTGTCTGTAGTTCAGAGGTTTTTTAAAATTCTTATCAATAGGAGAGAGGAAATTACTGCACAATGTTTTCAGGATCTAATATTGTACCCAGTTAACTATTAAATATTCAATATATAAAAGTATTATGGGTTTATTAGGCCTGATAATTACTACCTCCTGAGTTTTATTTTCTATGCAATTTCAACACTCATTTGTTTTGCTTTATGACATCTCACTATGGTTCATCTGTACTCTCAATAAACAACAACAAATAAAATAAATAAACAAAATCATTTTTAATCTACTGAGAGGGTATAGAAGGATATAAGTTACTCATAGTGATTTGAAAACAAATACCAGCCTTTTGTTGGCAGAGTGCTCTTCCAAAACCATGTGGCATTGTTACTTTATTTGGTATGTCATGGTTCTGTTCATAATTCATAACATGTTTGAAGGAGGAAATCCTCGATTATTATTGCTTATTCAAATACCAGTACATTTTGTGCCAGGCTGAGTAGAAAGGAATATGGGTTTTATTTCATTTACTATGAGTCCACTCCTTTGGGGAAGACAGGCTACTAAAAATTATGGGCTGGTAAATATTTGCCATTTGTTTCCAAGACTGCAATAAATGGCACAATACCACAGGGCTCAAGAAAATTTTTCCACTTGGGAAATATGTCCCTTGCATCAGAATTCCTTTTGCCAATTCAGTTGCAGCCAAGAATTGTAACAAAAACTTTAGTACTTATTTCCTAAAAGTGATCACTAACAAAAAAAAAAAAAAAAGGCTGGATTTTAGTCATGCAAAATATAAATTTTTGCAGAATGTTATGGAAAAATGTGATGTCTTTTAATTTATTTAAAATTTATTTCTACTAAAATGGATTCAAGGTGAAGAAGATACTAAGAGATTTGAGCTGCAATTAAAATTCATCGTTATTTGCTGTGCTGGGGGTGATTTGGCTAATGGAAGCTTAATAGGCTAAAACTGTCATTATTTGGTGAGGATTTATAAGTTCTTTTATTGCTTCTTCATTTTCACATGGTTTTCATCAACACTGACAGTGCAGAAAATGAATGCAAGTGCTTCTGAGACCTGCAATTTTGAGAAAGCAGATTCCAAAGCATCAGTATTGAATTTGTGTAAAGTGAAGCGTGTGCTTGTATTAATATTGCTATGCTAGGTGATTTAAATAGAAATTTGGCACCCTTAGACTAACATTCTTAAAGCCTACAGATTGTAATTTATTATCATTTTATTCAAATTTTAAAATTTGTTATATATCACCCAAAAAGTTGATTTTTTTTTTTCTTTCAAAGAAGCAACGGAAAGGGGACTTGCATTGTTACTAGGATGTTTTATTCCAATCTTGCCATTTAAGTGGTCAGGATAGTATAAAGTGATGAGAATTGTTGTATTTCATTGATTCAAAGATATATATTTCTTTTTTTACATTTTCACGTCTTTGAAATCAAGATGCATCTTATTGTTGATAGTGTATTACAATTGCTGTCAGCCAAAGGACGCGGTTTTCACTGCCTGCATCTGAGCACAATTGATTGTAATTCCTGATGGGGTAAAAAAACAACAGCAGTCCCTGGAAGGACTCGACAATCCATTTCTAGACTATTTGACAGAGACCCTGAATCCTAGTGGCTGTGTGAAAACTTTCAGTTGACAACTTAGTAAGATGAAGAAAGTACTAATAATCAAAATTTACAAAATGAATGTCAGAGATTGGTAGAAAATCCAGAGAAAAGAGTGGAAAGTGCCTTGAGAGCTTGTGTCACTCCCACTTTAAGCTGAAAATATATTCAGATGGTTGAACTCAGAATGGGAAGAAGTTTTAGGAATACCTTGACCAATTTATTTCACTTTTATTTTATTTCATATACGTGTGCATAAAATGATATATGATAAACATTTATACTTATTTAATTAGCAGATTTTTTTCTTTTTTGAAAGTATTCAAAATAATAATTTATGGTGTCATATTTTAAACAAAATATGGTACTCATGTATTCTTTTAATCTCTACAGCAAAAATGGTTTGATGCACCAGTGATGGAAAATTAGACCCATACCCTCAAAGAGTCAAAAATATTTAAGAGAAATCCAGGACATCCTGTGTTATTGTTTCAAAAAGGCTGGTAGTCTTTTGAAAGACCCCCTACTGTTTCAGGAGTTGTCTGTTTGATTATGGGAAAAAGTGAGGACTTGGACAACACAGATGTTTCCAATTTGGGGACTGAAGAAGCCCACGTGCCTGCCTCTTACTCTGGCTCTTAAGGATCATGGGAATCTGTTTTCCGATTTCCTTCCCTCCCATGATCAACATGTACACAGCAGTAAGGTTTTACAAATGTACTTTCTGCTATCCCCTGCCTCAACCCCAATACACATTAAAAAAAATTATAGAATTTTCTTTTTGACCTCCTCAGGGATTTTTGGGTAAAATGTTATAAAGATTGATTTTTAGTGTTAAAAATTACAATAATGAAAGATCTATCCTTCTGAATATTGATGTGATGGACAGATTAAAATGTCCTATTTCTCTATGGAATACATATCCTTTAAATTAAGATGTCAGAGACAAGCCACATGTAAGTATAAGATGGAACAAACACAGCTATGGCTTGTTTGTGACCCCAGGATTTCATTGTTCATATTTTGTATAAATCGTGACAGATGCTGGGCACTGTGCTAGGATGTTAGGAATAGCTGTCCCAAAGTGAATTTTTTAAATAAAAAAATTATTTCATATCCTCTCACAATCAATACTATCACACCGAAACATCCCAGCTTAGCAACACCAACATCCAAACTATTTCCAATCCTTGGCCAATGTCCTACTTTTTTCCAGTAGCATTCTGTATGTTATAATTCCAAGGCAGTAAAAGAAATGGGAAAGTGCCTAAAAATTTTTACGATGGAATTTGGCCTCTTTTCAGGGCAATCTATGAAATTATATTCAAGCCTAATGATCAGGGCATAGGGCTCTAAAATATGCACCAGACTACAGGGAGTAGAGATGCATATGTGGCCACAGGACAAAAGTATACTGTGCAGTTCCACAATGAGAAAGTTACACTAGGAATACCAGTCTTCTTCCCTTCTCCCTCCACATTTTCATTCAAAAGATATTTATGTGAGCACCTACTGTATGCTAGGTACAGTCCTAGGTACCCTCAGGATACATCAATGAACAAAACTAAATCAGCTCTCATGAAACCGAAACACTTTTTGAGGAAGAGGCAATAAGGAATGCATACACTACACAAGTCATATAGTGTGTTAGAAAGAGACAAGTGGAAAGGGAAAAAAAGAGCAGAAAAAGGAAGTGCGAGGGTGAGCTGTTGGAACAGACAGTGGGATACAGTTTAAATAGAATAGTCAGGGTAGGCCTTACTGAACGGTGAAATGTGAGCAAAGACGTGAAGGAATGAGGGAGTTAGAAAGGCAAATATCAACAGAATATTCCAGGCAGAGAGATAAGGCAGTGGACAGTCCCAAGGCAGCAGCTGCCTGCAGTGTTAGAAACGGGGCAAGGAGGCAGGAGGGAGCAGGGCAGAGGAGCAAGTGATGAGGTCACTAAGAGGGAGGGTGAACCATCTGGGACCCTGCACGTCACTGGAGGTCTCCTTTGGTGCTTTGTGCCTGCGGCATCTTTCTGACACCAAATGCCCCCGGGTCATCTCGGACTTTACACATACCGTTTCTGGACTTGGGATGTTCTTCTCCAGATCAAAGTGTGGTTCCCCCTTCTTTTCATGTAGGTCCTGTCTTGGATGCCGTCTCCTCAGAGAGGCCTTTTCTCATCACTTTGGTTCACCCCCACGTTGTTACACTTTAGCTCATGAAATTATAACTGTCAACGAAAAGAAAATCTTTATTTTGTACAAAAATCAGTGATTTCCATTGAAAGAAAACTGCTCCCTCTATCAAGGTTATTTTCTTTGATTCTTTCCCATCAAGTGGAATCTATAAACTGCGTAGATGCTCCCTTTCAATTATAGGCTAATGATGGACAAGGACTTAAGTCTTGCTAAGAAAGGCAGGTCTGAGCTGAAAGGCCATAGACCAGCCCATTTTATCTTCTCAGTGGAAACCATTCAAAATGTTCTGTTTTCTGATGTCTGTCAAAGCTAACCTTGTGGCCAATACTTCACTCATTTTCTCATAACAAAACTTTTGTTTCCTCTGCTGGCTTTTCTCCCAGTAGTAGGTTGAGGATGGACGTGTGGCCCAAGCTGCAATAATTGGAGGTATCACTAGAGCTTTTCTGCTAGAGCCATCAAAGATGATGCTTCCTTTCTGGTGGAGCTGCTAAGTATTTGTTGCGTTATTAGTGGCTATAGTTTTTGCCAAGTTTTTCTTAGGGAAAAAGCTTCCCTAAGAGGTAGTGAGAGGGACTGAGACCTTGTAACACCATATGAGACCTTGATCCTGCAGTGCCTGAGCACATTGAGCTCTTGGACTTTTTAATTATAGAAGCCATAATTACCCTGGAGGAGTTGGGTTGCTCTCCTCACAACTGAAAGTCTTAATAACACAGGTATAATCTAGTTTCTACTCTCTTTTTCAATAAGTAATAATTCCCATTGCTGCCTAACCATCCTGAGATTCAGAATCTAGCTAGGCCCTTGATTAACAGGCCTTCTGTGGTTGTAAATGTGTTTCTCACATGCCTTGTGCTGTACACCACTGCTGGTCAGGAATTCTATTTGTTTCCATTTCTCCTTCAGTGAATGAAAGACATTCTTTTCTCCAACTTATATACCCTAAATTCCAGTTTAATTATTGCAAAGATTCCCAGAAGACTTTGGAAAATTAAATTAGTCCTATATGCAAGATTTCAAGCTCAATTAAGAAGGTCCTAAAAATCCAGTTCCTTCACAGTCTCTTGCTTTCCCTAAAATGATATTTTTCTAGTTAAAAGGCAAATTTGCTCCACATCTAAAATCCATTAATGTTAATGGGCATTTAGAGCAAGTCAAGAGGAAAAATGGGTTTCTAGGAGAATGTTTCTCTTTGCTGTTTCTTGCTTTGCCTTCTCTGTTTCCCAGCATCACATAGCATCAAGGCCACCAGATATATTACTCAAGAGTGCACAGAAACATCCCAGTCTCCGGAGTAATGGTATGAAAGCATCGTTCCCTTGCTGATAAATATCAGAGGTATCCAAAAAGCAACATCAGAGCAATCACATTTCTGCATATGTTTCCAAAAGAACTGGAAACAGGATCTTGAAGGAATATTTGTACACCCATGCTCGTTGCAGCATTATTCTCAATAGCCTAAAGGTGGAAGCAATTTAAATGTCTAGCAACAGATAAGTAAAGAAAATGTGATATATTCATAAAATGGAATATTATCCAGCCTTAAAAAGGAAGAAAATCCTGCCATATTATACAACATGGATGAACCTTGACGACATTATGCTAAGTGACATAAGCCAGTCACAAAAAGACACTTATATTCAGTATCTAAAGTAGTTAAACCATAGAAACAGAAAGCAGGATAGTGGTTGCCAGGGGCTGGGGTAGGGGAGGAAATGGGAAGATGTTGTTTAATGGGTACAGAATTTCAGCCATGCAAGAAGAAAAAGTTCTGGAGATCTGCTCTACAACAACGTGCATACAGTTAACACTACTGAACTGTGGACTTAAAAATGGTTAAGATGGTAAATTTTATATTGTGTGCTTTTTACTACAATTTTTAAAGAATTAAAGTTTTTTTTTAACAAAACAAAATAAAAACAAATTAAAGTGTTTTAACAAAACAAATAAAACCAAGCAACAAAACAAAACAAAACAAAAAACACTGGAGCCCTCACATGGTCTTCACGAAGCTCCTATTTCTGGGAACTCAGCATCACCGAGAGTCAGAAATCCCATTCGAAGGGTGGAATACTAGAGCTAGGAGGTCACTTAATTACCTTTGCTTCCTAAACCTCCCCCTCTCGTTTTGGTTTCCTTGTTTTATTGGAACACAGCCACACACATTTGTTTAGATTGTCTATGCTTTCTTCTGCACTACAATGGTGGAGTTCAGTGATAACAACCATGTGGCCTGCAAAGCCAGATATATTTACTATCTGGCAAAGTTTACTGACTGTTATGGGCTGAATTCTGTCCCCCCTAAAATTTATGTGTTGAAGTCCTAACTCCCAGTACCTCAGAATGTGACTGTATTTTGGAGATAGTGTCTCTAAAGAGGGGATTATGGTAAAACGAAGTCATTAGGGTGGGCCCTGACCCAATATGACTAGTGTCCTTATAAGAAGAGGAAATTTGGGCATGTCAAGACACAGGAAGAAGACAGCATCTACAAGCCAGGGGGAGAGGCTTCAGAGGAAACCAGCCCTGTCAATATCTCGATCTAGGGGTTCTAGCATGCAGAACTGTGAGAAAATAGATTTCTGATGTTTAAGCCACCCTGTCTGTGGTATTTTGTTATAACAGCCCTAGCAAATGAGTGCACTAACACATAGTTAATATCCACTCTTTTTCTGATAGCAGAGCTCCTGCTTCCTCTTTGTTTGTTCTACCTTATGAAGACCCATAGTGGGTCTCACCATAGCAAAGCAGAACTGGGGAAAGGCTGGCTGCACTGTAGCCATTTTACATGTTAAAGAAGATTATACCTAAGCAGCTTAACACTTTTAAATATGTAACTGATTCTCTCAGTGGGCTAACTGGGTATCCCCCTAAAAATTATGCCCAGGTCCTAATCCCTGGAACATGCGAATATGATCTTATTTGGAGAAAGGGTCTTTGTAGATGTGATTAAGTTAAGGATCTTGCTATAAAATCATCCTGAATTATCTGAGTGGGCTCTAAATCTGATAAGTGCCCTTATAAGAGACACACAGAGGAGATGCACAGAAGAGGAGGCAGTGAGACCATGGAGTCGGAGTTTGAGTGATGTGGCCATAAGCCAGGGAATGCCCGGAGCCACCAAAAGCTGGAGAAGGCGAGAAATGGATTCTCCTTAAAAGCCCTGGAAGGGAGTCCAACCCTGTCAACACCTTCCTTGATTTTGGACTTTCTTCTCCAGGACTGTGAGAAAATATATTTCTGTTGTTATGGCAGCCCTAGGAAACTAATTCCAGCCTTAATGATATCCAAGTTATGCCCCCCAAATGCTATCATGCACAGTGTGTGCTACATTTATTATGATACGGGTTAAACAGGGAGACAACATTATAGTTAGGGATAGATTTGGTCTTGAACTGCTCTTTCCTTTCTCTGAATTCTTATTGCATGTTGAATAAGGTTTTACATGATCAATATGCATTGCAATTTCCAAGGGGATTTCTATAATATATTCTCTCAAATGAGAGATTACTATACATGGTCTCTAGGTGATAGATAGGGGAAGCATGATTATCCCCAGCCCAATGATGGGAGAACTGAGGTTTGGGTTAATAACTTTCCCAAATGACTCAGGCCCAGGCTTACTGATTACCAATGAGTGTTCTTTCGACTACCATACATTGGTACCTATAAGTCAACATTAATAATGAGACAGACTGACCACAGACCTCTAGTGAAGCAGTATCTGGACTGCAGTTTTACCTTCTCATGGTTTTCTCAATTAATCTCAGTAAAAACAGTGCTATACTTCCCATCCATTTGGATGTGATCTTTTCTTTTTTTGGAAAAACAAACATAAATAAATTTATTTTTCTAATGCAAAATTTCAGTCCCATAGGCCATTAAGTTGAATGTTTTGTCTTTGTGAGGCTAAGTGAACTGTTGTGGATGACTATGGTTCATCTCTATGGCATTGACCTCAAAAGCTGAAGGAAGAACTACCATTTCACCCCTAGCTTTCCTTAATTGTTACTGTAATCCTAGCAGAGAAAATTTATATAAAATTATATAAGTTTTTATATATTCATTTTTATTTAAACAATGATAAAACATTTTTTAGTGTTTAGCTTGTGTAAATATTTTTCCATTTAGCTTTCATGACAACTCTATGAGTTAAGGTACTGGTATTCCTATGAATGAAACAAACTGAGGCTTAGGGAGGTTAAGTAACCTGTCCTCAAAAACAGAGCTGCAAGTTTTGGGGCCAGGATCTAAAGCCCACATCTTTTGATTCCAGAGCCTGAGATAATAAGCTCCCTGCACATGGCAGGGCCTAAGTACCATTGATCCATTCCTAAGTGCCATCGACCCAATGCCATGGCCATTGTCAGACCTGTGTGACTTGGCTCTAACCTCAGAAGATGAACAGAGATAATTGCCACCTCTCTTCAGCCCACCACATGTTGCAAAGCAAACCAGATGTGTTTCAGCAGCTTTGGGCTCCTGGGCTGCTAGGCTGCTGGGTCCCTGACACAACATTGATTAAGTGTCATATTTTCCTATCTGATTTCACTACTTTCCACAGGCTATTACTTAGTGTGCAGCCATAAGAGAGCATAAACATAGCTCTGACTTTTTGGAAGTAAATATCAGCTAGAATAAGCATTTGATCTCCCTCAAGGCTTTAAATCTACTGAAATGTCAGGTGTAATGAGATTCTGGGCAAAGGACAGAAGAGCAAATATCTGGATTTTATAAAAGTTCCCTGAATGCTCAGTACTTTAAGTGAGCCAACCAAATCCTACTTTGGCTAGCATCTCCCGGGATCATTTGCACAGTTGTACATTTATCTTCTTTGGTGGACAATGAGGGCGGATTTAACCTAGCTGTCAATTTGGGTAATTATTTAAACTGCAAGCACAGATCACTGCCTCATCTCCCCTTTACCACACCTGGACTATCGCATGGAACAGAGGACTAACTGGGTCACACTCAGTCTAAGGGAGGAAGCAGTCGAAGGGAGACCACCTATAATGCAATGAATTTAGCCTTTTGGGGGGCTCTTGTTAAATGAAACTTTTTACATATGTGTTGCCAGGGGAAAGATTGTTTTGGTTTATACTGACATTCAGTATAAATACAAATTCTTCAGGCAAAGGCACAACATTAGCTGGAATGTGCAGTAGCACTAGAGTAGCACCCAGTGTTCCGCTCACATCTTTCTATGCACAGCACCTCTGGATTTTCAAGCAAAACCATTTAGTGCATTGGGGTGGGGACCTCATATTTCCCTTTCAGAATCTTAAGACTTTCTGCAAGAATGTTTTACATACTTTTTGAACATCATTAAAAGATGGATTTTTGCCCTGTAATCAGGATCTTCTTTGTAATATGTTAGATAGGCCAAAAATGAGTGATGGCTTTTATAGGCCATTGGAGTAACATGGTTATACTTACTTTTAAAAATATTTTTCCCATTATTATATGTCTCTAGACTTGGGAGCAACTATTTCCAAAGGTAATATACAAAATTACACAGCTATGCCCAAACACCACCATCACCACCACCACCACCACCAAAACAAGGCAACAATCTACTGTATAGATCTGGGCACCAGGGTGGGGCGAGCATCATAAAGATAGTTATAATTCAAAATACTTATTTAAATATCTCTCCTATTTTTTGCATTAAAAGCTTCGTCAGAATTTGCTGCATGTTCATGTTGGTCAAGTCTCTGAAACAAAAATTTCTGAGTATTTTTTAAGCTATTTTTGTACTTCGAAAATCTGTGGAAACACAAAGAAACACCCTTAAGGTATCATACTTTTGAAGATTTTTAACTACCTTACTAACTTTCAGAAGTTAACTCTACTTTAAAAGGAACTTAAAAGGCCATGCTGGGAACTCATAAAACTCTAAGAAAGCCTATTAATTATTGGAGTCTTGGATAATTTATACTAGTTTTGAGAAATGCTAAGTAGCAAAAAAAAAAAAAAATTACTCTTAAATTTATGTTCCCCTTATTCTGACCTCTGAAAAACTCTTAGTAAGATTTATTATGTTGTGCCTGGGTGGTTGATGTATTCTGCAGATAAAAATTCAGATAGGGCATTCAGGATTCGTGAACTCTGTAGAGTAGTTGCTGTAGATTGGATGCCCCCCAACCTCACTGCAGCTTAATCCCTACTGTTAAGCGTTCAGGGTGTGAAATCCTATTGTGGTAAATGGTAATTGATAGGTGAGGCCTTGAAGAGGTGATTAGATTCTAAGGACCTTGCCTAGTGGATTGATTAAACACGGTGGTCAGGGGTGTGGGTCTGAGGGCTTTAAAAGAAGAGCACGCAAGAGGTTAGTCTCTCTGATCTGCCATTTTGCAATGTGATACCCTGACAATGTGATACCAAAGTCATCACCAAAGAAAGTCTTCACCACATGTGTTCTCTGGACTTTGGACTTCCAGCCTCTGAAACTGTGAGCAAAACATTTTGTTTTCTTACTAATTACCCAGTTCCAGGTATTTTGCTATAAGCAACAGAAACAAACTAATACAGTAGTTTAACAACTCTCTTTTTGTGGGTATAAAGCAGTGATTCTCTGGTGGGTGCAAAATTGGGGCTATCAAGTCCTTTAGACTCTAGGAGCACAGGGGCTCAAAAATCTGTGAAGCCACAGCCTTGTAGTGACTTCTAGAGAACATTGTTTCCAGAAGATTTGATGAAATTATTTCCACCTTAATCTTAACTTCTAGTTGGGCCATCCATTGGAATTTTTCTTGGTCTTTCTGCTTTCCTTAAACATCAGGCTGGAGTGGAGCTGTGGCAACTCCCTTTGCCTGAGGCAGTTGCTGAGAACATACTGGTTCCAGGGATCCCCTCAACTGGTGATATACTCCCTTCTTCTCCCACCGCTGCCCACCCTCACGGCCTTCCCCTGAGTTAGGCAGCAAAGGCAGGGAACATAGTCTCTAGAAGGCTAGAAGGTTAGAAGTGCAAATGCTATCTGGAAGCAAAGGGAGGCTCTAGGAGATCTTTGTGTTTTTCCCCTGACCCCTGCCGATGATCATTTTGCTCATTTCTTGGGAAAGTGCAGAGTTTAGCCCTAAGGAGATGTCATGTTCCTTGATAAGGGTCCATGCTGGGGAAGGGGAAGGAGAAACAAGTAGACACAAGCTTTGGTGACCTCCTGGTCACCTGTGGTGCCTGACTCTGAGAAAGGTTACTCCATGCTGGTGTCTTCAGTACGGACACAAGGGGAGCACAGGTTCACAGGTGCTTGACGGTGACAGGTGTGATGGTAGAATGTCCCGGAGGAAAGAAGACGGTAGAGCAAGTAGCCTCCTTCATCTACTCCACCACAATGCCTGAAACAACCTGACAAATGGGATTACTGAATTCTAAAGCCTCCGGGCCTCTAGCCAGCACTAATTTTAAGCATGTTTTCCAAGCTTTGTTTGAGGGCATTTGTGTACTAAGCCAATAGTTCACAGCAGCTCTGTTATTTGAAATAGTCCATTTTAATCTTTGTTGCTCTGCTAAGCAAATCCTGTTTTAATGTTGGCTTATAAAGAATAAATACTGGAATTGAGTCCGTCAGCTTGATATAGCTTTGGTTTAACATAGACTTCGCTGTTTCTAAAACTGTGACCTTCTCCCAGCTCCAGAGAGGCTGGAGTCTCACTTTCTGGATATAGGAAAATTATCTCTGGTTATAAATTGTTTACCTACAATCCTTCAAAGGTTTCACATTTCCAGCATTTAGGCATATCTTTACTTAAACCATATAAGTATAAAAGTAACTGAGCTTGCTAGCTATTAATTATGAGCTTTTTTGTTATTACCTATTCCTGGGAGTAGGAAGGGCACATATACTCACTTTAAGAAGACTTTAAAGAAAACACCCCATTCCTCTTACATCTTACTGGTCTAAAGTTAGTCAGTTGGGAGGCTACAGGAAAGGCCAGCAAATGTAGTGTGTTAGCTGAGTAGTGATAAGATATCTGAGTGATCAATGAAAAATTGGGGGTTTCATACTATGGAATAAGGGAAAAGAGCAAACGTCGAGAGGCATTGGTCAGTGTCTGGCACGAAGAGTCCTGGAGGAGAGCATTTGGGAACTGAGGGTAGCCCAGGATGAGAGGAGGATTTTCTCAAAAAGGAGCTGTTAAAGAGTGGGAGCCAAAAAGCAGTCACTGCATTTCATGTTATTGGATAACTTTATATTTCAACAGTTTTAGTTTGGGTATTTTGGAGCTTTGTTTCAGCAGCAAAGCACAGGCCCCTTTGATTCATGAGTTTACTGTTTATTTGGGTGGACAGAAAACCAGCCAATGCATGAACAAACATACCAGGTCAGCTGGTTCCATCTTCCACCTGCAGCTGAGGAGGAGGAGGAGAGAATTGCTTGTGTGCCAGCTTGGAGAGAGTGGTCAGGAAAGCTCCTCTGGAAGGGGTGATATTTGAGCAGAGACCTGAGAAAAGTGAGGGATGGACTCAAGTGATTTACTGTTAGGAGGACAAAGGGCATAACTCCAGGGTGAACCTGCTGCCGTGGTTACAGGAAGCAGAGGAGGGTCATGTGGCCACAAAGAGGTGGACAAAGGGAGGAGATTCAGGAAATAAGTCAGAGTAATAGCCAGGTGCTGGATCATAAAAGGCTGCTTAGAGCATAATAAAGTTTTATTTTAAGAATGATGAGTAGCCATTAGAAGGTTGAGTGCAGGGCCATGATGTTTTATGATCTACATTTTAAAAGAATCTTTCTGACTACCATGTGGAGCATGGACTGTAGGAAAGCAAAAGTGAGGTGGGGAGACCAGCCAGGTGGCAGGTGTAGTGAACCAGGCACATGTTAATGGTGCCTTGGATTTGGGTTGATGAGGTAGAGGTCAGAAGAGAGAGGTTGGATCCAGACAGTATTCTGAAAGTAGATAAAACAACGTTTGCTCGTGGATTTTGTGTGTGGCATTAAAGAAAGAGGAAAGTCAAGGATGATTCCAAAAGTTTTTGCCTTTGAAAGTAAAGAAATAGAGTTGCTATTTACTGAGATGAGAGGTTAGTGAGTGGGTTCAGGAAGGACCAGCAGGTGTTTGGTTGGACATGTTAAGCTTGAAATATCTTTTGGACATCCAAAAAGAGATGGTCGCTGGGCAGAGGGAATTTAGAGGAGAAATGGCTCAGATATAATTGGCTCAAGTTACCAGCATGTAAACAGTATTTAAAACCATGGGGCAGGATGAGCTCACTTAGGGGGAGCATGATGACAGAGAATAAAAAATGCTGGCGAGGATGCAGAGGAAGGGAAACTCTTCTACACTGTTGGTAGGACTATAAAATAGTACAGCCATTATGGAAAAAAGCATGGGGTTTTTGCAAACAACTACAGTTAGAATTACCATATGAACCAGCAATCCCACTACCGGGTATATACCCAAAGGAATGGAAACCATCATGTCAAAGAGATACCTGCACTCCCATGTTCATTGTACCTCCATTTACAATAGCCAAGATATGGAACCAGCCTAAATGTCCAATGATGGATGACTGGATAAGCAAAATGTGGTATATATACACCATGGAATAGTACTCTGCCATAAAAAGGAAAGAAACTCTGCCATTCACAGCAACATGGGTGAACTTGCAGAAAATTATGTTCAGTGAAACAAGTCAGAAAGAGAAATGCCACATGTCCTCTCTCATAAGTGGGATCGGTTTTCTAGACATGCCCATGTGGATAGTTACAAACTGGTAGAAGCCCCTCCAACAGCCCTGAAGCACGGCTACTGCACCCCACAACTCCAGGGACACTGTTCAAATGGTTCTCCTGGGGTTGCGCAGTGCACAGCCCGTGCAGGCATAGATGTGGGCCCTGTATACAGAGTGGACATGTGATTGGTTGTTCCACTTCATGCTACCCATTTAGTAAACAGGAACAGAAAAGGGAGGAAGGAAAGAAGGAAGGAAGGAAGGAAAGAAGGAAGGGAGGGAGGGAGGAAGGAAGGAAGGAAGGAAGGAAGGAAGGAAGGAAGGAAGGAAGGGAGAAAGAGAGAAAGAAAGAAAGAAAGAAAGAGAGAGAGAGAGGAAGGAAGGAAGGAAGGGAGAAAGAGAGAAAGAAAGAAAGAAAGAAAGAG
>NW_007730078.1:43436-51814 GCF_000696425.1 Galeopterus variegatus
AGAAAGAAAGAAAGAAAGAAAGAAAGAAAGAAAGAAAGAAAGAAAGAAAGAAAGAAAGAAAGAAAGAAAGAAAGAAAGAAAGAAAGAAAGAAAGAAAGAAAGAAAGAAAGAAAGAAAGAAAGAAAGAAAGAAAGAAAGAAAGAAAGAAAGAAAGAAAGAAAGAAAGAAAGAAAGAAAGAAAGAAAGAAAGAAAGAAAGAAAGAAAGAAAGAAAGAAAGAAAGAAAGAAAGAAAGAAAGAAAGAAAGAAAGAAAGAAAGAAAGAAAGAAAGAAAGAAAGAAAGAAAGAAAGAAAGAAAGAAAGAAAGAAAGAAAGAAAGAAAGAAAGAAAGAAAGAAAGAAAGAAAGAAAGAAAGAAAGAAAGAAAGAAAGAAAGAAAGAAAGAAAGAAAGAAAGAAAGAAAGAAAGAAAGAAAGAAAGAAAGAAAGAAAGAAAGACCACAATAATATGTTAAACTTTCAGAAGGAGAGAACAGAACCACTGTTACTAAAGGTGGGAAAGGGGGAGTCGGAGGGGGGTTAGAGAGAAATTGGATAATGGACACAAAAAATAATTATGTTTGTAATGATGAATGTGCTAATAATACCGATTTGAAGGGTGTTCAGGAGAGAATGTAAGATTTAAAAAGTGGAAAATCAAATGTAGACAAATATTTATGGAGTTTTTTCTATAAAAGAAATCAGAGAAATGGAGCAGGACTGAAGAAAAATGCGAAGGGTTTTAAAAAAAATATATGTACACACACACACACACACGAGGATACTTCAATAAGTTCATGGTAAGATTCATGTTTTTTTTTCAACTCTTTTTTTCCTCTGAACTTTTTGAGGTATGCTTGCATCTTTAACAGGGGAGATATCTTGGCATGTTTGCAAGGGTATGCAACTATCCAGCAGAGAGACAGGAGAGTGAGAGAGATCAGGGATGCATGAGAGATATATAATAATAATGGCAGACAGAAAGTCCTTGAGTTAACAAGAAGTGTGTGTGTGCACAGGGGGCGGGGAGGGGGTCCGAGGCAAGGTTAGTGGGTGTCTTAGCTCAGAAGAGGGTCAGTTCATAACTTAACAAGGAGGAAGGCAGGAGGAAGGGTGCCACCAAAGCAGGTGGTTGGCTGGATTTGATGGTCAAAGGTTGTAGTTCTTTTCTGATGGCTTCTATTTCCTCGGTGAGATGAGAAGCAAGATCACTAGACACTAGTGAGAAATAGGTAGGATCTCTCTTGGGTTTTATGAGAAATAGAAAATATGAAATAATCATCTTGGAAATTGAGAGACTGGCTTGTGACTTGGGAGAGGGTAGACAGTCATCTATTAACACTATTGTGAATCAGTTTGATAATTTCTCAGAAGAGAGAATGGAACAAGCCAAGTGAGACAAACAAATTCCTATGGTGGAGCACAATGCAGGAGGAAAAGAGTCCAGAAGAGGAAGGAAGGAGGGCTCCGTGGTGATGTATTCTAAGACTTGACATACAGTGAAGGAGGGAGTTTCATCAAAAGGCAGCAGGAAATCATTTTCTTTAAAGAACATGTGTACTGTGACTATGACGGGGGGCACATATACAACAAGATCCTTAAAACAAGAATGAATGATCAGGGGTCCTGTATTTAAGACGCAGTGTGGGTGTTTATATCAGAAACCAGACTTATAATGATCTCTGCATCTTATGCTCTGCATTTCTTGGCATCCATGCCAGCAAAGAAGCAAATAAAACAAAACATAATGGCTATACAGCTTTTATTGTCTGATAAATGAAGCACACCATTTCTAGGCGAGTTGAAGATTTTTTTGACACATCATTCTAAGAGAATTTTATTTTGTAGGTTTGTTTACAATGAACAACTTAATTGAAAATCTCTTCAATAGCAATTTTACACAAGATTTCAACAAATTTTTCCTGTGACCTTTTCATATTACAAATTTACATCTAAGCAGATGGTGTTATGTTACTTATTGATCCGAGAAGATATTTATATGGGATGTAAAAGTAATGTAGTCTAGTAGCTCAACTTATACTGGGATAGAACTGAGAGATTCCGGGGGAGGAATAAATAGCATGTTCTTTAGCTTTCAAAGGTAAATGATCACAAAGACATTTAACATTTATTTTGAGATTAAACCATTTAAATCTTGAGAGTTTTGGCATATTGTGCTATTAGTAAACAAAGAATTAGCATGGGGGACAAATGGCATTTTTTGTTATTTATTCATGTAAAGTACTGAAGACCTACAATATGTCTGGCTGTTCTAGACACTCGGGAGACATCGGTGGACAAAATAGACAAAGATCCTGCCTTCCTGAGTTAACGTTTTGAAAATGAAAGATACTGACTTGCTTCATGCTCAGATAGGCAGCAGCTACAGGCTTTGGTGGGGAGGTGGAATAATTAGCCAAGAGAGGAAAAGTCTTTGAATCCATTTACATATTCATCCAGCCATTCGTTCATTCAGTAACATTTAGTAAATGATTACTAATAAATCAGGCACTGACCCAGACTGAGATGGGTGAGTCAAGCCCATGAGACACTCATCAGAAGGAAAAGTTACTGGAACAATTTGCATGAATATGGAGACCAATAATTGTAAGTTAGTAGGAATAAACACTGGTATAAAATAAAAGAATATCCTGCTCTTTAGAATCTTTCAAAAATATTATGAGTTTTCAGGTGTCCTTACTGGGAATATTGAGAGACTGAATTAGATGTGTCTGATAAGAGCTGCTTGGAAATTCTCTAGAATCAATTCCAACTCTGAGTTTATTTATTCCTGTGGTCCTGTCTCCAAGTAAATGCCCAATATGTGCATAGTGCTGGGGCCCTTGGAGCCTAACAGTACATTCTGAAGGAAAGAATGCATTCCTAAAAATGAGGAGGAAATCCTTGGGCATTAGGTTGTTTGATATGATGCTTTTAAGGTCTCATTCCCATGATGCCAGAATGAAGTGGTTGTTTCTGTTACATTGGTAGAAGCGGAGGTGAGCTAATATTTGATCCAGGTTTTCTCTATTTGTGTTTTTCTGGTCTGTGTCATGACCATTTTCTGCCTGGCTTATGTCTGGAGAGTTGATTTAAGATGGTTGTTAAATACATGAATTTTCAAAGATCTTTAGTTGCCCATGTTGATTTGATATGGTTTGATAGGCTGTTCACTGTGAGGTGAACATGCTTTAATGTGCTTGAAGCCTGAAGGCAAGTCAGAAAAATAACAACTCTTGAGAAAGTGATCATTCCCTGAGACTTATTTATCCTGCAGATAGGTGTGACTGCTAAATCTCTCATCTTCCTAACATTCTTCCTCACTTAGAATGGCAGCAATCACAAGAGTCATATAGGTAGGACCAGTCTCAATCTACAATCCCTTGGAGCATGGGACCTGGACATCCCACTCCTGACACTAAGAATGGAAGACACTTCCTGACAAGAGAAAAAATTATTGGAAATGATTTTCTCTATTGTCCTTTTTTCTTATAATTTCCCCCTTTAAATGTTTTTGCTTCCTTTATTCGGGAATAGCAGAACTAATAATTTTGATTTATCACAACATGATATATTTTGTCATTTTAAGTTTTATTAACAATATTTTGTGGTGTTAGGCAAAGAACAACATAATTTAGTCACCAACCATCATTAAGTGTCCACCATAAGCATATAAAGTCAATGATATATATTGGAAGTGGATATATAGGAAGTGGATACTACATTCTAGTAATTCTAAGATAAAAATTCTAAAATAGCTTAGAAATATCATGGGACGAATATTGAAAAGATAAGTATAACATAGATGTACTATGATAATGTAAGATAGTTAAGTAGTCCAAAGAGAGCAAAGCAATGTAGTTTATCTCACCTGTGGATCTGAGGGTGACCTGGTGGACCACGTAAAGTAGCCTTGAAGACTAAGTGGAAATGCTGGGTTAGGGCTTTCTGGGTGTGAGCAACAAAAACAGAGGTGCAAGTGGGGAAGAATTATTCAGGGAAGAGTAAGTTGCCTTGCAGTAAGTGTACTTGGTAGGGTAAAGTAAGAAAGACTAGGTAGGCATGTTGAGACTAGTCAGAAAATATGTACTGAAAATTTCCTATTAGCCAGGTTCCTGTCCCATTTTATAAGGGATTGGAATGCCATCCTAAGGATTTGGAGAATATTCCCATTGCTTTCATATTAAAGTCCCAAAACAGTGACCTGCCTATCTGTGTAATAGAAAATGGACTTGGCAGAAGTCTGGAGGATAGGCTGGAGAGAATCAAGACCAAAGGTATGTGGACTACTCGGAGAATATTGTAACAGTCGAGATAAAAGATGAAGAGGGTTGTAAATAATGCAGTGAAAGTGAGAACAGAAAGGTGGCTTGTTTCTCTTTCTATAGGTGATTTGCTGCCAGGTAGCCACAGCTCTATTTCCCATTGCTGACTATCCCAGGTTTCTGATGGCTCATAGAAATCATTATCAATATATGTCTTAAAAAAACTGTCCTGAATTCTTAGCTATGGATTCTGAAACATTATAGAAGACATATGGGTTTTCTATTTTCCTTAATTTGTTAATTAAACAGATATTTATTGAGTACCTAAAGGGTATGGGGGATAAAGTGGTAAACAAGACAGATGAGGTACATGCCCTCAGCAGTTTACATCCTCATAAGAAAGCACAAATGAAGAGCATGTGAACAAATAAATAACACATATGTATATTGTTTTGCTTTTAAATGATGTCTTGGCATACTACATATATAATAATACAAATATGAATCTTTGTAGCCATGATGTAATGATATGAATTTATATGCCCCAATCTCTGACCTCAAGGCCCCATGCCTTACGGGTAACAAGAGAAGAGTTTAAGATATAATGGAGAGAAGAGGACTCTGAGGACATATTTTTAGAGCAGCAGTCAATTGGGCATGCATATTTAAATAAATATGATTTATTATATTAAATTATATATATAAGTTAAATTACTAATTATCATATTAAATTATATATAAATTAAATTATATATTAAATATAATTAAATAATATTATTTAATTACTCTACTCCTATCAAGATAATATTAACTACAGTAAAAGGCTAATCCACATTTAATTTATGACAAATGGTGGCACTGCAGAATGGTGAGGAAAAAGATGGCCTTTTCAATAAATAGTGCTGAGCTAATTGGATATCCTTATGTGAAAAAGGAAATGTTTTCACATCACACGCAAAATTAATTTCAAATGCATTTAAATCTAATGAATGAAAAGCAATAAAGCTTCAAAAGGATAATATAGGAGCATTTCTTCATAATTTTGAAACAGTAAAAGATTTCTTACATAGGATATAAAACCATGAATATAAAGGAAAAGTCTAAGGAATTACATTAATTAGAATTTTTTTCTTCCAAAAACACCATTGGAAGAGTGAGAAGATAAACTATAATCTGGGAAATGCTGACTGCTATACATAAAACTGACAGTGGGTTTGTGTATAGAATGTGTAAAGAATTCCCACAAATTCATAAAAATGGGAGACAACCTAAGTTAAAAAAAAAAGAAAAAAGCGAGAGGGGCGAGAGATGTGAATAGCCACTTTACAAAGGAGAATATCAAAATGGTCAATAAACATTTGAAAAGGTGCTCAGCCTCATGAACAGCAGGAAATACCAATGACAAACACAATGAGATACTTCAACAGACACCTCAATGAGATGCCTTTAAAGAACCACCAGAATAGGTAGAATGAAAAAGAATGACAGTACTAAGTGTGGAGTAATGGGAACACTCACACTTCTGGTAGAATTGCACTGGAAAACTGTGTGTTATCCATTATAGCTGAACAAATACAAATGCTGTGACATAGCAAATCTACTGTCAACAGATACGCGTGCATATGTGCAGCAAGAAACTCATCTAAGGATATCTGTTATAGCATATTTCATTAGAGCCCAAATTGGGAAAAGCCATCAATGTCCATTAATATCAAAATGAATAAGTACACTGTGGTATGGTCATACAATGGAATACTATACAGCAGTGGAAATTAATCTACAGGTGCATGTAACAACACAGATAAATCTGCCAAACATCATATTAAGCAAATGAAGCCATACACATAAGAACACATTCTATATGACTTCATTTAAACTTCAAAGTCAGGCATAAGAAACCTAAGGAGTTGTAAGTCAAGCAAGTAGTTACCTAAGTGGAGGAGGAAGAAGTTAGTGTTTTACATCTTGATCTAGGTGGTGGTTACATGAGTGTGTTCACTGTATAGTGATTCACTGAGCTGAACACTTACAATTTGTGCATGTTTTTCTTAATGTATGTGTCCTAGTCAGTTTTTTGCCACTTAGAATACTTGAAACTGGGTAATTTATAAAGAAATTACTGTTTTGGAGGCTGGAGAGTCCAAGGTTGAGGGGTTACATCTTGTGAGGGCCTTTTTCCTGGTGGGAATTCTCTGCAGACTCCCCAGGCTGCACAGGCCATCACATGATGAGGGGGTCGCATGTGCTAACTTGCCAGCTTAGATCTCTCTTTCTCTTCTTACAAAGCCACCAGTTTCACTCCCACAATAGCTCATTAATCCATTAACCCATTAATTCAATAACCCATGAATGAATTAATACACCAATCCATGAACAGATTAATCCATTCATGAGGGCAGAACCCTCCTAGTTCAACCACTTCTCAAAGGTCCCACTTCTCAACACTGCCACATTGAGAATTAAGCTTCAACGTGAGTTTTAGATATTCAAACCATAGCATTATGTATAGTTTACTTTTAAAAAATTTAAATGATTTTCGATTTCCTGGGGGAAGATTTGTTTTGAAGACACCCTGAGAATTGTTAAAATGTAATTACCTTAGTTCCTCAACTTTTTATCCTATACTCCACCTTGGAAATGAGAGAAGAAGGTACAAAATTTGAATTCTTACTCCCATCTGTAGTTTTTAGATTTAATAATCGCCCCAGATGTTTTATTCTTTCAGATAAGCCTTTGCTTCCCCCCCACACACAATACACTATTAATTATAGATGAATAAAAGCTCATTTTCTCTATTTACGCTAATGTCTTCATTGCGAAGCGTTTCTGAAACCAGCCAACTGTGATAGAATTCATGAAAATATATCTCACTCATAGTAAATACATTTGTCTCATTAAAGAGAGCCAGACAAGCTTGTTTTACTTCTTGAAAACTGATATGTTTGGTTTCCTCATGATGTTAGTAAACATACTTTCTCTGCTATGGAGCTAATTCTGTAATAAAAAGTAGAGGAAAGTACTTAGCCAAACTTTCAAAAGGCATTTTCCATACCAGGCCATATGTAAAACAAATGCAATATTCAGCTACTTTGTTGAATTATCTTAATCCAGTGTCAGAGGGATCGGTGGGGTGGGTCTAGTGGATGGGTGGTCCGTGATTGCTTAGGTCTTTGATTGGAAATTCAAGTCAGGAAGCTTGAAAGGAAAAAATACCTAAATCCAAGTTTTTCTTTCCATGGCAGTGGCTGACTTTGACTTCTCTCCAGTTTCTTCCTGTTCCCTTAGAATTGTTCATTTTTCAAACTAACAAGATGGTGACTCTGAGGAGACCATGAAAATATTTGAGATCAGATTGCAATATCAACAAACACCCCTGAAGTATTTGGAGGCAGATGGTAAATGATCTACCTTTGCATTACAAACTACTAGTAGTATGTTCATTGTGTATAGGAAGAGAACTTCAGGGGATTATCTAGCCATGCCATCTTTGTGGGTTTTGCAGGGATTGCACGAAGTCAGATTTCAAGTTCTTTCAGCAGTGACATTCTCAAAAAGTGAAGGGAGACCTCATGATGCCAGAGCCCTTCACAGAGATTGCATTTGACCTCTAGCCACTCTTTCTGCCAAATTCCTGCCTGGCTCCCCAGACCAATGTACCACTGCCCCTTGGCTTAGTCTGAGGCTTTCTTTTTCTCCACCTCATACCTGAAGTTCCTTGCTATCCAAAATTTGGTTTAAAGAGCAGCAATATCTAACTGGGAACTTGTTGGAAATGCTGAAACTCAAGCTCTGTCACAGACCTTCTGAGCAGAGCATGCTTTTTAACAAGATCCCCCGGTGGTCTGTACTCACATGTTATGGCATATAGAAGTACTGCTATAGATAAAAGTCAGAATGCAGGAATAGAAGGACAGATTAAGCAGATTAAGCAGCCTTGAGTAAATCCTCAGATTTTTAAAATGCTGTTAGTTGCTTTGAAAGATGGAGAAACCCAACCTGAAATATTTCTCGGGCCGGCCCGGTGGCGCACTGGATAGTGCGCCACTTGGGAAGCGCGGTGGCGCTCCCGCCCGAGGGTTCGGATCCCACATACAGACCGGTTCCCGCTCACTGGCTGAGCGAGGCGTGGGGGCAACG